>NC_134880.1:53261443-53308943 GCF_041734735.1 Babylonia areolata | reverse complement strand
TTTGGTACCTTGAAGTTGATTCCCACTACCCCCCACCCCCCACCCCCTCCCCACACACCTCCCACCCCCCGCTTCCCAGTGTTTAACTCTCAGCTAGCTACTCTCAGCAAACGTGCAAAGAAGGCAGCCGACCACTTGAATAAATAGCGAGTGCAAATACACTTAGATGGACCGAGAGATAGGACTGAAGGCATGGTAAGTAAACAAATAGGTGGAGGACGGAGGGGGACCTGGGGGGGGGGATTTAACTATTGACACTTCGACAGACACATCAAAAGGAAAGAATGGCGAAGTGTTTAGAAAACTTGTTGCGTTATATGTGTGTTTAAGACAGCCTGCTTGAGACAGTGTACTTGTCCCCAGGCAAAAGTTCAGTATATAGTTGCTGAAGAGTTTAAGCCTATGCGCAGAAAAAATCGTAAAAAAAACCAAAACAAATATATCAATAAATAAAACTCTGGGCGAGTACACAGGCTCGCAAACACGTATGCACGCAAGTATGCGCGCGCACAGACAGGGACACATTCATTACCCCTTTACTCAGGGAGAAAGAAAGATGGATTTTAAGTGGACAAAACTGATTGAGAGTAAGGAGGAAAGGACACAGTAATATATATATATCTTTATATATATATATATATATATATATATATATAGAGAGAGAGAGAGAGAGAGAGAGAGAGAGAGAGAGAGAGAGAGGGAAAAGGTAATGGGAAGAAAAGAAATCCAGGTACTCACTGCTGGTTAATGTTGTCTGTGTGCGTGTGAGTCTATATGTGTGTATCTGATTGTGCGTGCATGCGTACGTGTGTGTGTGTGTGTGTCTGTATGTATCTGATCGTGCGAGCATGCGTATGCGCGCGCGCGCGCGTGTGTGTGTGTGTGTGTGTGTGCGCGTGCGTGCGTCTGTGTGTTTGTGTGTGTGTGTGTGTGTGTGTGTGTGTGTCCAGCGCCATCCACGAGAGCGAGGTGACGCTGCTGCCCCCCGTGAAAATCCCGACGCCGTACGGAGGCCGGCTGGTGTGGACCCTGCCCGGCGGGAACCTGCTGATCGTGCACTTCAAGGACCGCAACAAGATCCGCCACAAGAAGAGGTGGTCACAGGTCAGTGCGCTGTCCAACGACAGGCATGCGTGCTGCTGGTATGGGCCGGTGGTAGGGTGAGGGGGGGTGGGGGGTGGGGTGGGTTTGAGGTTGTATGGTCCAGTTACCATGGCAAGGTCATATTGATTAATCCAGGCTGTTTAGAACGATATGCGCTGATGATAGGGGAAGAGGTGGGGGGTCGGGGGTGGGGGGGGAGGGGTAGGTGGGGTGTGTATGTGTGTGTGTAGGGCGGGGGGGGGGGTTGTATGGCCCAGTTAGCGTGGCAAGGTTTAGTGATTAATCCAGGCTGTTTAAAAGGATCGTTTTTCGTTTATCTATTTATAGTCTGCTAATCTAAGATCATGACATAAGACTTGTTTAGAAGGATATGCGCTGCTTATAGGGGTGGAGAGGGGGTGGGGTGGAGGTGTTGTATGGCCCAGTTAGCGTGGCAAGGTTATAATGATTAATCCAGGCTGTGCAGAAGAAGGATACGTTGCTGCTTGTTGGGGTAGAGGTGTTGGGGGTTCGGGGGGGTGGGTGGGGGAGTTCATAATGGGTAATCCAGGCTGTTTAGCAGGATACGCGCTGCTTGTAGGGTGGTGGGTGGGCGGGGGTAGGGGGGGGTATGGCCCAGTTCATGTGGCAAGGTCATAATAATCCAGGCTGTGCAGAAGAAATATGCATGCTGCCTGTAGGGGTGAGGGTGGGGGAGGGGGGGGAGGGTGTAGCCTGGTTAGCGTGGCAAGGTCATGCTGATTATCCAGGTCGAGGGTCAATGACAGATGTAGGGTCACACGAAGATCATGGTTCAGTCACACCACCAAGGACATAGAGTGATCTTCCTGATAGTTTGTATTGTATTGTATCTCTACATTTGGCATGAACGGGGATGCGTAAGATGCTGCTGTGGATGTCAGTCTTGGTTATTTGGACAACTTGACAAGACTGTATTATGAGCTTCGTGTCAAAATGTACCCTGCATAAACTAGTTAGAATAAATGATAGGTAGTGGGAGTGGTATTTCTTCTTCTTCTTCTTCTTCTTCTTCTTCTTCTGTCGGCAGACTCAGTGATAAACGTTCTCTTTTTGTTGACAGGTGATGTACATGTACTACTTGCTGGGCTACCGGTTGCTGGGGCAACAGGAAGACATCCAATCACAGTCCTCTGTGGAGCGTGACGACAAGAGACGTAACTCTGGCGGGCACTTCATCAAGGGCAACCTCTTCAAGTACATCCCTGAACGTGTGCTCATTCAGGTCTGTGTCTGCTGGTGTCAGTCACACACACACACACACACACACACACACACACACCATACGATAGTCAGTCGTGTCCGATTATGATCATCAGAACAGCAGAGGAGGCAACTACTGTCCCGACTATCTTGGCCAGAATTTGATAATAGTGGAGAGTGTCTTGCCCAAGTTACATCCCCACTCTCTCGGCCAAGAGTGTTTTTAGGACAGTCGGCTTTGGAATGGTTCCCAAAGGTCAACTAGCCCCCAAAGCTGCAGCACTAAGAGCCAGTGCAATTTTGCCTCCTTGTTTGAGAGTCATTGTCCTTCACAAAAGACTAAGCTGTAAATGATTTCCCATTGCAATGGAGAAACCATTGACAACACAGCTCTCACTTTGCTGCTGGCCCAACTGTAAACATAAATATGCCAATCTGTGATATAAGCTGAGTGTTGGGCGCACACATACACACAAACATATACACAGGTATAGACACAGACACACAAGCACAGCACGCACGCACGCACACACACACACACACACACACACGTATTCTACAGACACATGCAGACACACACAGACACACAGACACAGACACACACACACACACACACACACAGAGGCAATTTACAGACACAGACAGACAGACACACACACACAGACACACACAGACACACACAGACACACACACACACACACACACACACACACACACACACACACACACACACACACACACACAACGCGTCTCTCTGGAGAGAGCAGACCGAATTTCACACACAGAAATCTGTTGTGACCAAAAACAAACAAAAAACAAAAAAGAGAAATACAATACAAATACTATACACTGCCCCGCGCTCCAGGCGGAGAACACGTACATTCTGGCCCTGGACGGGGACGTGGACTTCAAGCCGCACGCTGTACAGCTGCTGGTGGACCGCATGAAGAAGAGCAAGAAAGTGGGAGCTGCCTGTGGCCGGATCCACCCCGTGGGCTCAGGTAGGTCACGTCCTTACAGGACACGACGAGCCATTCCTTACATTGGTCAGTCATAAAGAACCATTCCTTACATTGGTCAGTCATAAAGAACCATTCCTTGCATAGGTCAGCCATAAAGAACCATTCCTTGCATAGGTCAGTCATAAAGAACCATTCCCATTCCTTACATTGGTCAGTCATAAAGAACCATTCCTTGCATAGGTCAGTCATAAAGAACCATTCCTTGCATAGGTCAGTCATAAAGAACCATTCCTTGCATAGGTCAGTCATAAAGATTCATTCCTTACATTGGTCAGTCATAAAGAACCATTCCTTGCATAGGTCAGTCATAAAGAACCATTCCTTGCATAGGTCAGCCATAAAGAACCATTCCTTGCATAGGTCAGCCATAAAGACCCATTCCTTACATAGGTCGGTCATAAAGAACCATTCCTTACATAGGTCGGTCATAAAGAACCATTCCTTACATAGGTCGGTCATAAAGAACCATTCCTTGCATAGGCCAGTCATAAAGAACCATTCCTTACATTGGTCAGTCATAAAGAACCATTCCTTACATTGGTCAGTCATAAAGAACCATTCCTTACATAGGTCAGTCATAAAGAACCATTCCTTACATTGGTCAGTCATAAAGAACCATTCCTTACATAGGTCGGTCATAAAGAACCATTCCTTACATTGGTCAGTCATAAAGAACCATTCCTTGCATAGGTCAGTCATAAAGAACCATTCCTTGTATAGGTCAGTCATAAAGAACCATTCCTTGCATAGGTCAGTCATAAAGAACCATTCCTTGTATAGGTCAGTCATAAAGAACCATTCCTTGTATAGGTCAGTCATAAAGAACCATTCCTTACATTGGTCAGTCATAAAGAACCATTCCTTACATTGGTCGGTCATAAAGAACCATTCCCTTACATAGGTCGGTCATAAAGAACCATTCCTTGTATAGGTCAGTCATAAAGAACCATTCCTTACATTGATCAGTCATAAAGAACCATTCCTTGCATAGGTCAGTCATAAAGAACCATTCCTTACATAGGTCAGTCATAAAGAACCATTCCTTACATTGGTCAGTCATAAAGAACCATTCCTTGTATAGGTCAGTCATAAAGAACCATTCCTTACATAGGTCAGTCATAAAGAACCATTCCTTACATAGGTCAGTCATAAAGAACCATTCCTTACATAGGTCAGTCATAAAGAACCATTCCAACATAATATTCATAAAAGAGTTTATAACCGGTCTCAATATAAAAGATTATAAATTGGCAGAATGGTGGTGCGACTTGAGAGGATGTCCTGTGCATGAATGCGATTGTACTTGCTCCTAATTTTGGTTTCCATGTTTGTGCTGCTGCTGCTGTTGTTGTTATCAGGGTATGTAGAACGGATATTTATGGTTGTATAACAATCATGGCCCTGCATGGTCGGTTTGGCTATATTACAACAAAAAGAAAGACACAGGTGTGTTGTAACCTGTCCCACTGTGACCACACAGGTGTGTTGTAACCTGTCCCACTGTGACCACACAGGTGTGTTGTAACCTGTCCCACTGTGACCACACAGGTGTGCTGTAGTAACCTGTCCCACTGTGATCACACAGGTGTGTTGTAATCTGTCCCACTGTGACCACACAGGTGTGTTGTAACCTGTCCCACTGTGATCACACAGCTGTGTTGTAACCTGTCCCACTGTGACCACAGACACAGGTGTGTTGTAACCTGTCCCCACAGTGACCACAGACACAGGTGTGTTGTAACCTGTCCCACTGTGACCACAGACACAGGTGTGTTGTAACCTGTCCCACTGTGACCACAGAGGTGTGTTGTAACCTGTCCCACTGTGACCACAGACACAGGTGTGTTGTAACCTGTCCCACTGTGACCACAGAGGTGTGTTGTAACCTGTTCCACTGTGACCACAGACACAGGTGTGTTGTAACCTGTCCCACTGTGACCACACAGGTGTGTTGTAACCTGTCCCACTGTGACCACACAGGTGTGTTGTAACCTGTCCCACAGTGACCACACAGGTGTGCTGTAACCTGTCCCACTATGACCACACAGGTGTGTTGTAACCTGTCCCACTGTGGTCACACAGGTGTGTTGTAACCTGTCCCACAGTGATCACACAGGTGTGTTGTAACCTGTCCCACTGTGACCACACAGGTGTGTTGTAACCTGTCCCACTGTGACCACACAGGTGTGTTGTAACCTGTCCCACTGTGACCACACAGGTGTGTTGTAACCTGTCCCACTGTGACCACACAGGTGTGCTGTAACCTGTCCCACTGTGACCACAGACAAAGGTGTGTTGTAACCTGTTCCACTGTGACCACACAGGTGTGTTGTAACCTGTCCCACTGTGACCACACAGGTGTGTTGTAACCTGTCCCACTGTGACCACAAAGGTGTGTTGTAACCTGTCCCACTGTGACCACACAGGTGTGTTGTAACCTGTCCCACTGTGACCACACAGGTGTGTTGTAACCTGTCCCACTGTGACCACACAGGTGTGTTGTAACCTGTCCCACTGTGACCACACAGGTGTGTTGTAACCTGTCCCACTGTGACCACAGACACAGGTGTGTTGTAACCTGTCCCACTGTGATCACACAGGTGTGTTGTAACCTGTCCCACTGTGACCACACAGGTGTGTTGTAACCTGTCCCACTGTGACCACACAGGTGTGTTGTAACCTGTCCCACTGTGATCACACAGGTGTGTTGTAACCTGTCCCCACAGTGACCACACAGGTGTGTTGTAACCTGTCCCACAGTGATCACACAGGTGTGTTGTAACCTGTCCCACTGTGACCACACAGGTGTGCTGTAACCTGTCCCACTGTGACCACACACAAAGGTGTGTTGTAACCTGTCCCACTATGACCATACAGGTGTGCTGTAACCTGTCCCACTGTGACCACACAGGTGTGCTCTAACCTGTCCCACTGTGACCACAGACAAAGGTGTGTTGTAACCTGTCCCGCTGTGACCACACACAAAGGTGTGTTGTAACCTGTCCCACTATGACCATACAGGTGTGTTGTAACCTGTCCCACTATGACCACACAGGTGTGTTGTAACCTGTCCCACTGTGACCACACAGGTGTGCTGTAACCTGTCCCACTGTGACCACAGACAAAGGTGTGTTGTAACCTGTCCCGCTGTGACCACAGAGGTGTGCTGTAACCTGTCCCACTATGACCACACAGGTGTGTTGTAACCTGTCCCACTATGACCACACAGGTGTGTTGTAACCTGTCCCACAGTGACCACAAAGGTGTGTTGTAACCTGTCCCACTATGACCACACAGGTGTGCTGTAACCTGTCCCACTATGACCACACAGGTGTGCTGTAACCTGTCCCACTGTGACCACAAAGGTGTGTTGTAACCTGTCCCACTATGACCACACAGGTGTGTTGTAACCTGTCCCCACAGTGACCACAAAGGTGTGCTGTAACCTGTCCCACTATGACCACACAGGTGTGTTGTAACCTGTCCCACTATGACCACAGACAAAGGTGTGTTGTAACCTGTCCCACTATGACCACACAGGTGTGTTGTAACCTGTCCCACTATGACCACACAGGTGTGATGTAACCTGTCCCACTATGACCACAGACAAAGGTGTGTTGTAACCTGTCCCGCTGTGACCACAGAGGTGTGTTGTAACCTGTTCCATTGTGACCACACAGGTGTGTTGTAACCTGTCCCACTGTGACCACACAGGTGTGATGTAACCTGTCCCACTATGACCACAGACAAAGGTGTGTTGTAACCTGTCCCGCTGTGACCACAGAGGTGTGTTGTAACCTGTTCCATTGTGACCACACAGGTGTGTTGTAACCTGTCCCGCTGTGACCACAAAGGTGTGTCGTAACCTGTCCCACAGTGACCACAGAGGTGTGTTGTAACCTGTCCCACTGTGACCACAGACAAAGGTGTGTTGTAACCTGTCCCACTATGACCACAGACACAGGTGTGTTGTAACCTGTCCCACAGTGACCACAGACACAGGTGTGTTGTAACCTGTCCCACAGTGACCACAGAGGTGTGTTGTAACCTGTCCCACTGTGACCACAGACAAAGGTGTGTTGTAACCTGTCCCACTGTGACCACAGACACAGGTGTGTTGTAACCTGTCCCACTGTGACCACAGACAAAGGTGTGTTGTAACCTGTCCCACTGTGACCACAGACACAGGTGTGTTGTAACCTGTCCCACAGTGACCACAGAGGTGTGTTGTAACCTGTCCCACTGTGACCACAGACAAAGGTGTGTTGTAACCTGTCCCACAGTGACCACAGACAAAGGTGTGTTGTAACCTGTCCCACAGTGACCACAGACAAAGGTGTGTTGTAACCTGTCCCACAGTGACCACAGAGGTGTGTTGTAACCTGTCCCACTGTGACCACACAGGTGTGTTGTAACCTGTCTCACTGTGACCACAAAGGTGTGTTGTAACCTGTCCCACTGTGACCACAGAGGTGTGTTGTAACCTGTTCCATTGGGACCACAGGGCCCATGGTGTGGTACCAGAGGTTCGAGTACGCGGTCGGCCACTGGCTGCAGAAGGCGGCGGAGCACATGTTGGGGTGCGTGCTGTGCAGCCCTGGCTGCTTCTCCCTCTTCCGGGGATCCACCCTCATGGACGACAACGTCATGAGGACCTACGCCACCCGGTCTTCGGAGGCCAGGCACTACCTGCAGTACGATCAGGGTGCGTGGAACGTGGTGGATGCGGGTGGATGCGGGTGGATGGGCGGGTGGATAGGTGTGGTTGGCTGTGGGTGGGTGGGTGGGCAGTGGTGGATGGAGGGGTGGGTTTTAGACAGTGAGGGGTGTAGGTGTGACGTCATGAGGACCTACACCACTCGATCCCCTGAAACCAGGCACTGGCCTGCAGTATAATCAGGATGCCTGTAAAGGGTGAAGTGGGTGGGTTCGGGTGGATGGGTAAGAGGTGGTTTGGATAGGTGGGGGGTAGGGGGGTAAGGGGAGGGGGGTGTACGTGTGACGTACTGAGGACCCACGCTACCCGATCCTACCTGCAGCATGATCGGGGTGCACGGAAGGGGCGAATAGGGGTGGATGGGTGGGAGTGGGTGGCTGATGGGTAGGGGTGGAAGATGGTGTGGGTGAGTGGAGTTAGAGGGGGAAATCCAGACCGGGAGAACTTTAGGTGTGACGTCACCAGGATATACCCCACCCATTCTTCTCCTGAGGCCAGGCACTACCCGCAGTACGTTCAGGGTGGGTGGGAGGGGAGGAGTTCGTGGGTAGGTTCAGATACACACCACATCACAACACAACACATCACACCACATCACAACACACCACATCACATCACAACACATCACACCATATCACAACGCACAACACATCACACCACATCACAGCGCACCACATCACATCACAACACATCACACCACATCACAGCGCACCACATCACATCACAACACATCACACCACATCACAGCGCACAACACATCACAACACAACACAACACAACACATCACATCACAACGCACAACACAACACAACACAACACAACACAACACACCACATCACAGCGCACAACACATCACAACACAACACAACACAACACATCACATCACAACGCACAACACAACACAACACAACAAAAATCAAAACGCCATACCACAACACAACACACCACACAACACATCACAACACAACACAACACAACACATCACAACACCACAACACACCACACCACACCACACCACACCACACACACCACACCACACCACACACACCACACACACCACCCAACGCAACACACCACACCACACACACTACACCACACTATACCACACCACACCACACCACACACACCACACAACACAACGCAACACACCACACCACACCACACACACCACACCACACCACACCACACCACACCACACCCCCAGATACACTCACCCCGTGCCGTGTCACTGTCTCCAGGTGAGGACCGCTGGCTCAGCACCCTGATGCTGCAGCAGGGGTACCGTGTGGAGTACTGTGCTGCCTCGGACGCCATGACGCACGCCCCGGAGCGCTTCCAGGAGTTCTTCAACCAGCGGCGCCGCTGGATCCCGTCCACTCTGGCCAACATCATGGACCTGCTGCAGAGCTACCGCACCACAGTCAGTATCAACGACAACATCTCCTACCTGTACATGTGCTACCAGGGCCTGCTGATGATCTCCACCGTGCTGGGCCCTTCCACCATCCTGCTCATGATGGCCGGGGCCTTCAACGCCGTGATGCGCATCTCGCTGTGGCAGAGCTATGTGCTGTCCATCGGGCCCATCGCCGTCTACCTGGTAGTCTGCTTCCTGACAAAACCCCAGGTGCAGCTCAACCTGGCCGCCATCCTCAGCGCCATCTACTCCCTGCTCATGATGGCCGTCATCGTGGGCACCGTGGTGCAGGTGGCCGAGGACACTGTCATCTCGCCCAACGCCATCTTCCTCCTCCTCCTCCTGGCCATCTTCGTCATCTCCGCCCTCTTCCACCCGCAGGAGTTCCTCTGCCTGCTAGGGGGCGCCCTCTACTTCCTGTGCATCCCTGCCGGCTACGTGCTGCTGATGGTGTACGGCATGTGCAACCTGCACGTGGTGTCCTGGGGCACGCGGGAGATGGCCTCTCGCGTGCAGAAGGCCCAGGAGGAGCGCACGCCCCGGGCGGGGGGTACACAGGGCTGGCTGGCCTGGGTGCAGAGGCAGGAGGAGGAGAGCGCGTGCTGTGGCCGCTTCTTCCGCGCCATGAGGAGGCTGTGCGGCCACCGCAGTCCTGACATCAACACTGAGATCCTCAGACAGGTGGCCGTCGTCGTCATCACCGTCATCGTCATTATCATTGTCATCGTCATCATCACTGTCATTGTCTCATTATTGTCAGTATCATTGTCATTGTCATCATCATCATTGTCATCGTCACTGCCATTGTCATTGTCATCGTCATCGTCATCATCATCATCATCGTCATCGTCATCATCATCGTCATCATCATCATTATTGCCACTGTCATCATCACCATCATCATCATAAAAATGATAATAACAGCGACAACAACAACGAGAAGCGTGTGGTTGTGAGCTTTGCTGGGGCTGTATGTGTCCCGATTCGTGTATATTGTCGGTCTGTTTTTGGGTGGTGTTTTTTTTTGTTGTTTTTTGTTTGTTGTTGTTTTTTGTTTGTTTCTTTCTTTCTTTCTTTGTTGTTGTTTTGTTGTTGTTGTTGTTTTGTTTTGTTTTGTTTTGTTGTTGTTGTTGTAGTTGTTGTTTTTATTGTAAGGTGGAGGAGAGGGTGGTAGTACGTGAGTATTTCAAGAATTGTGCTCACGAGTAGTATTACTTTGTAATGCCACCTTGTCCGAAGGGATTCTACGGTGAATGGACAATAAACGTTGTCATTGTCGTTGTCATTGTTATCAGTGTTGTGATTGTCATTGTTGCCGTTGTCATTAGTATTGTCGTTATCATTGTCCTTGTCCGATTGTTATTTTGTTGTCATTGTCGTTGTGCAACATACATGTGTATTTATGCGATTGACTGAAACCCGACAGAATAACAGGCAGCTGTCAGCCGGCTGTACCCAGGAAGACAGCCTGAGCTGTGCGGAATGCCCGGAGCTTGGTCTCTGATGGAGGACAGGCGCTGCATGACCATCAACAATGATGACCGGTGCAGAGTCGGTTCGAATCCCCGTTTCGGTACGGTGCAGTGTCGGCAGAAAAAGCACTTCACTCCGATTTATCTCAAACGTGAACGGTCACCTGACCGGCTGGTGGAGGTTAACACAGCGGAAGGAGAGGACTGGGCCCAGCCTTCCTACGCCGAGCCCGTTGATACAGTGGACAGGAGGAATCTATTGCCATGATGGCCGTAAAAAGGCCACGAGAACCTCTAACCTTTCACCCATTCAAGTCTGGGGAGTTTGTAGCCTCGTCAGGCTTCCATTCCACACCGATGCAGAATAACGCACAAACCACACTGTTTCTCCTCCAATATTACATGTGGACACATCCGGAAGTACTGTAGAAGTTAGGTCGTTTTCTATGCGGGTTATTATGTGTATGAATGGAATTTGGAAACAGCCTTGATGAGACGACCGAGTTTTGACGCCAAAGCAATGCTTGGGCAACGCAGGGCTCATCATCATTCATTTCAGTTCAGTTACGCAAGGAGGCCTCACTGTGTTCAGATAAATCCATATACACTACACCACATCTGCTAAGCAGATGCATGGCCGACAGCGCAGCCCAACGCGCTTAGACAGGCCTCGAGGAGACAAAAAGCATAAAGGAGTAAATGGATACATCATTAAATTAATGAATTAATGAACAAATAAATAAATAAACGAATAAGAGTAAAAAAAAGTAAGCAGACAGTAAGCAGGGCTCAGTGACCGAACAACCATTGTCACCGCCTGCTGTCGCCTGTCCCCCAGGTGATGGAGAAGCTGGACAAGGTGGAGACAGGCCTGAGGACTGTAGCCAGCAGCAGCGGCAACAACAACAACAGCGGCGCCACAGGAGGCGGGGGCGGAGGGGGCGGGTCTTTCCACCAGCGGCGCCGATCGTCCTCCCGGTCGCGGCACTCGCGAAGGTCGGCCAGCAACATCGAGCACATTCAGGAGGAGGACGCGGAGCAGGGAGACGCCTCCTCCACCTCCTCCTCCACGGAGCAGGACGACCTCCTCCTGATGGATGAGGAGCGGGACGAGCTGATCAACCCGAGGTGAGGGGCACGGTGTGACGGGGTGATGAGAAGACTGATGGTGGTGTTGGGTTGGGTTGGGTTGGGTTGGGTTGGGTTGGGTTGGATTGTATTAGATTGTATCACTCTTTTTGTGATAACAGATTTCTCTGTGTGAAATTCGGGCTGCTGTATGTATTGTATTGTATTGTATTGTATTGTATTGCATTACTCTTTTTGTCACAACAGATTTCTCTGTGTGAAACTCGGGCTGCTCTTTACAGGAGAGCGCGTCGCTACACTGAGAGCGCCACCTTTTGTGTGTGTGTGCGTGTGTGTGTGTGTGTGTGTGTGTGTGTGTGTGTGTGTGTGTGCGTGCGTGTGTGTGTGTGTGTGTGCGTGCGTGTGTGTGTGTGTGTGTGCGTGTGTGTGTGTGTTTCTCCCTGCAGTTGCATTTGTTTTTCCTATCGACGTGGATTTTTTCTACAGAATCTTGCCAGGGACAACCCTTTTGTTGCCGTAGGTTCGTTAACGTACGCTAAGTGCATGCTGCACGCGGGACCTACCTTTATCGTCTCAACCGAATGACTAGCGTTCAGACCACCACTCAAAGGGCTAGTGGAGGGGGTGAAAATGCTGGTGACTGTGGGATTTGAACCAGTGCGCTCAGATTCTCTTGCTTCCTAGGCGAACTCGTTACCACTTGGCCGACACTGTACTCCAAATAGGCCTAATAATAGTAATATAGCAAAAAAGAAATAATTAGATAGTGATGATGATGATGATGATGATGATGATCGTAATAGTAGTAGTATTAGGATATTGAAATCAACCCCGACCTCTGATCTAAAACTAATGATGATGATGATGATGATGATGATGACAGAAGAAGAAGAATATAAATGATGATTTAAAAAACAAAAACAAAAAAAAAACTAAATGATAGTAATGATAATGATAACAATTATCATCATCATCATCATAACAATGATGATGATGATGATGTTGATGATGATGACAGTAATAGTAATGATGATAAATATACTTTATGTAGCGCCTTCCGTGCAAAGCATGCTTAACTGCGCTGTGTGTTGTGAAAATTGACGTGTAAAACGTGCATTTAAGCACTAAAATGACAACTGAACAAACATAGCCCTGCATAAACATCCAACGAAACACTAACAGTAATTTTTGTATGTACACACACAAAACCATCACGCATAACACTCAACATGCTTGTCAAACAACAATACCTGAAGGATAAAATCTCATATCGCAACACCAACATGAAAATAATAAAAATCTGTATCACAATATTTAAAGCCAAAAATGACTTGGCATACAATACAATACAATCCAATGCAATACAATACAATGCAATGCAATGCAACACAATACAATACAATGAAATGAATACAATACAATACAATATCATTCGATACAATACAATACAACTAGGTGTGTATGTGTGAGGGGATATTGAACACAGTAACAAGGTGTGTATGTGTGAACACTATTCCTTCCTTACCAGATGTGCATGTGTGTGAGCGTACAACTAAACAGAGCTCTTTTCCTGTGCCCCTTCCAACCTCAGGTGGCTGGAGGATTCCGGGCTGAAGAAGGGCGAGGTGCAGTACCTGCCCATGCGGGAGATCGAGTTCTGGCAGCGCTGCATCGCAAAGTACCTGCACCCCATCAGCACGGACAAGGTGCACGAGGCCAAGATGGCCGCCGACCTCAAGTCCATGCGCAACAACGTGGCCTTCGCCTTCTTCATGCTGAACGCGTTCTGGATCATCATCATCTTCATGATGCAGAGCGTCAAGGACAAGGTCAGCCTGCACATCCCCAGGCCCGGCGGGGACCCGCTGCCCATAGAGCCTCTGGGGCTGGTCTTCCTCGTGGTGTTCGCCTTCATCCTGCTCGTGCAGTTCTTCGCCATGCTGCGGCACCGCTGGGGCACCCTGCTGCACATCCTGGCCTCCACGCACATCGCCTGCTGCCGGAAGAAGTACGACCACAAGAAGGCCATCCGCGAGGCCGTGGAGTACGCCCGCATGCTGCAGAGGCTGCGCGGCTTCGACGAGGACCTGACGGACCAGGACATGGACTACCTGAGCTCCTCCGAGGGCCGGCCCTCCAGCCCGCTGTATGGCCACGACGTGATGGCCGGGGGCGTGACGCGCTCCTCGGACAGTGACGGGCCCTGCACGTCCACCTCTGACCTGCCCTTCCCCGGCATGTTCCACAACCAGGGCTTCCAGCAGTCCCTGTCCGACCTCACCTGTCCCGACGTGCTGCAGGAGCGAGGCAAGGGCCGGGCCAGGAACCGCCGTCACCGCGGCTCGCCGCTGGTGGACAAGAACAACACGCTGCGCCGGGCCTTCGTACGCCGCTACACCAAGCTGCTGCGTCAGCACTCCGCGGACGTGGGCGGCGAGACCAGCATCAACCAGTTCCTCCACGACACGGCCCACAGGTGCCGCGCCCAGCAAGGGCCGCGCCGACAGACGGCAGAGGACCTGGTCAACCGTTTTAACGGCTACAACAGATGATGATCCACGACGTTTGTTAGACACCAGAGGTAACCCCATTCTCTGGTCAATCGTTTTAACGGCTACAGCAGATGATCCACGACGTGTGATAGACACCAGAGGTGACCTGTACGCGGGGTAATGCACGTGAGACACGGTGTACCAAGGGTTACTTTAAACTACCGGTGGTCCATACTGGATCGGCGACGGGGTGAGAGACGATGTAGGCATGATCAAGGACATTAGACATTGTCCACGTGTGATCAGTGACACGAGACACATGAACCACAAAGGGGAACAACGAATGGATGACTTCCTGACTGAACGGATGTTCCGGAACGGATTCCACATGCAACACAATGATTAATGCACACAGTATGCTCACACACACACACACACACACACACACACACACACACACACACACACACACACACACAGATATATTGTGTGTGTGTGTGTGTGTCACGAAGGAGTAAAGATACAACATGTTTATCATTTACAGCGGATATTAGTTGATCCGCGAAGATATGCACAACAGAATTTCATGTTCACAAAATGATGCGACACGTTACACAACCCGATCATATGCAGAAATGTATTTCGGTCATGAGATTCCCATGCTCGGAGGCTGTAACGATTTTTTTCCCCAAAAAAAATAGTATTCACACCTTTTGTAAATTATATTCAAGAAATTTATACTCTTTGTTAAATAACTCACCAGTTTGTTTGTTTCCTGTGTGTTGTTCTTTTCTCTTTATTTGAATCATATTTCTCTGTCGTCTCTGTTCCATGTGCACCAGTGAACACTGTGTCTTCAAAATAAAACCTAATTGATTCATACGAGCAAACCCGCTCTCTCTTTCTATGTGTCTGTCCCCCTATCTTTTTCTCCCTCGCCCTCTCTCCCTCTTTCTGTCTCTGCTCCCCCCCCCCCCCGCCCCCCCGCCCCCCAAGCCCCCACCCCAGTCATCTTTCTCTCTATCCCCCCCCCCCCTTTCCCCTCACCCCTGTCTATTCTTTGTGTCTAGGTTTTTGCGCCCAATAGATTTTAAATGTTTTTCACCATGTCATTTTTGTGGACAATAGATTTCAAATATTGTTTCGCCATGTCATTTTTGTAGACAATAGTTTCATATGTAATTATGTTTGATTAGGTGATACAGTTTTCGAACTGTGTGAGTTACTGGACAGAAAACGTGGTGGTGGGTGATTTTTCACTCACGGCATTCGAGAAAGGATTATGATATTGTTCGGAAATATACAATACTGAATCCATCTTTGGAACCTTCACGCTTACACAGAATATCATTATCATGCTCAGTTTTGCTGCAGAGATTGACGATGATTTGGTTGAGTTTGCTGGTGGCTGCCTGGGTTTGCTGGTGTGTTCGTAGAGGTGTTGGGTGTCATACTCCTTTCTCTTTTTTTTTTTTTTTTTTTTTTGTGATAGTTTCATGATGGACTAGGTTGTCAGCAGTATGATTATGACATGAGAATGTTTCCATAAAGAATGATGATAAACTACCACATTATGTCACTGATACCTACAAAGGTGATTCAGTCACACTGACACAACTGATGGGAGACATGGAGCGGCAGAAAAACTGATAAACCAGGAAAGATTTGAGATATAGGTCACACATTATCCATGAAAGATTAGACAACGCTTCTGCTGAAAACATTGTCTGTGTGTCTGTGACAGTGGCAGTTTCGGCTGTCTATAATTAGGCTAAATCTAAGGGAGTGAACCCATCGACGACCAAACGGACCGCTTCAGAACAAAACGAATGATCTGTCAGTCATGGTCCGATTCACATCATCCTGAACAGTGTTAATTTCAACAAATTCTCCACGAGGTTGGCAAAGCATTCTTTATTGTTGTTGTTGTTGCTGCTCTGTTGTCGTTCAATCCGCAATGCTTTCGTTCTTTATTTCTTTATTTCTTCTTCTTTTTTTTTAACAGAAAACTGACTCTCATGTTCGTGTTGCTTTTTGAAACCAGAGATGCCGTGTTTGGTGGTTGGGGGAGGGAGCTAGGGTTGATGAACCCGACGAAAAAGCGAATCAACTTTCGCAGCATTCTCGTATGCATGTTTGTATCGCACAAAATCTCTCATTCCCTGCTACCACGTTTAAAGGTTTTCTTCTCTCTCTCTCTCTCTGTCTTTTTTTTTCCCCAATGTTTGACGTGCAACCCAACACAAACAAAACAAAACAAAACAAAAAGCCCGTTATTTGGGTTCAGCCGTTTTACATGCATGTGTGAGGGGGCGGCATATTGGTGGGGCTTCCAGTGCAGTTCGTGGGGTGGACATTTTTGGCCCACAACTGTCACTGAGGGAGTGTGGTGTTTGCCTTTGTGGCGATTCTGTGTTTACCCCTGCACCCCCCCCCCCCCCTCACACCCCCCATCCCCCTCCCCCTCCCCCATCTCTTCATGCACCTGGCTTCCTGGCTTCTCGACTGTCAGTATTTCTTTCAACGGCTTTTCAATCGTTTTGTTTTATTCATCCTGCATTTTCCCTGCTGTTTTGATCAGTTTCTGTCGTCTTAGGGTCTCAGAGATGTCCATCCTACTACACACTTACTACTGGAGCGGATATATATATATATATATATATATATATATATATATATATATATATAATGATAATTAAGCGTTAACTACTTTGTCGCAAGCCTCTTGACGGTTCTGTATTCAGCAATGTTCTGTTTCTCTGTGTATCCTACAGTTGATGTTTATGGGTGTTGTTGTTGTTGTTTTGTTGTTGTTGTTGTTTGTTTTTTAAGACTACCTTCGAACATGCATGATATGGAAACTGATTGAATTTCGATTAGCACGTGCAGTTTCTCAGTCGTAATCAGCTGGATGTCAGTGGATGGACAAACGTGATCAGGTTTTTCAACTGAACATCGCTCAAGAACTAACACACCAATGGTGTGAAGCAGGTGCAGACGATGTATAGCCAGAAACAATGTAATGATGATCATCATAGAGAAACAGTGCATAAAGAAACGGCACACTGTAGGCATGTCGTGCAAACTGCACAGGCATTGATGTAGATGACGAGGTGTAAATATAAATGTACGAAACGATCGAGCTTAATAATTTGTGATTGGCATTATTATTACTAATACAGATAAGTGAGTATCACTAACTTCAGGCTGAACAACTGATACACAGCAGAATCCGCCCACATCACAGTACCACACAGATGACGACCCTACGTTTCCTGGGGGTAGCGGCGTACAACGGTGCACGCGCAAAGCGCCCTTGATATGATATATCACGAATTTGTAAATACGACTCGGAGACTGGTGGCTGCCATACATATCGACCTGACGCGGGCAGCCATCTGGCATCGACAGAGATCACAGACGGTAAGAGCCTTTCTTGCCTCAGTTTCACGGGTGTCCAAACGTGCTGACTGGTCCATAGATATTATATAATTATATACTCCCCAACATCTGCTGTTGGCGACTGAGAAAAAAAGAAAGAAAAAAAGATGCGTCCCGACTTGGCATAAAGCCAACACACTGTTTTTACCTTAAGTGTCTACCTTAGGTTTGTGTAAAACACTATCAGTGTCATAAGGTTAAATAAAATGCCCAAACAAAATAAGCATATGATTAATTTAAATACATTATAAAATGTACTATGAAAGATACTGATGCAGAAGGTAAATGATTAAAATGAAACAAGACTAAAATAGGCCACGCTCATCAAATCCACGGTCATCCACCCACCCACCCACATGCTACGATTGAAACTGTAGTTTCTCTGGCAACCAGTTACCAACCTGCTAATGCAACAGCTTAAGTCAATAGTAGGACGGTCTGGACACTAGTGTCCATGTCACACATGAAAAATGAATGGAATGGTATTTTAGGTGATTAAAGATTTCTGTTTTATGTCTTTAACCAGACAGTGTCATTTATGTGCCTTCACCAGAAGAGAGTATTTGTTCATGTTGATTAAAAAAAAAAGTAACTTGGTGGTTTTTTCCCCTAGAATTAACCAGATTTATCACACTTTTACAAGTTCATCAAATACCGATGAGATATCCGCGTTTATTTATTTGTTGATATATGTATGTAGCGTTTCGTTGGAAGTGTGTCACTGGGAATATAGGAATGTAGGAAGTTATATCATTGCGATTTCAAATGTACCACTGCGTGGAACGTCGCTCAGTATACTGATCATTGTAATGTACCAGTACATGTATATATATATATATATATTTGCGTAGCACTGGATAGAGTGAATGTGTATTTATGAATGTAACAGTTTGTGAGGGCTGTTGTTTGCTGTACATGTGGCACAGTGTGGAACACGTGGCGACTGATATGAATGGAACACGGTTATAATTTGCATGATGTGTGGTACTAGCGCCAGTGAGGAGTGTGTGCCAGTGAACGAGGCATCATTATAAGGCGTGTCCATATTTATGAATGCTGCACAATGTGTAACAAAGGTCCGTTGTTGAAAGTTGTTTCACCGATGAGTATTTCCTTACCAACCGTTTCGGAAGAAAAATGTATTTCACCATTTTAGTGACTCCAACTGAGAGGACGGTGTTATTCTGTTAGCCCCCAGTCTCATCAACAGCAGTAGTAGAATGATTTGGTATCCGGTGTTTTGGTTCCTGTGTGTTCTGGGATAAATTCTGCTGCATTGGAAGTTCTGCTCATAACTGTAAGGACTTCTGAGATAATCTATAAGTAAAACAGAATGCCCTGTTTGTACAAAGCAAGAGAGATAACTCAATACTTCAACTCGCTCTGCTCTGAAAGTTGTTCCCCATCAAGTAAAATGTTTCATTTCTGTGGAGTTCATAATCTCAGTGCCACCCCCTAGTACATCAATGTCAATACGCTCGAATAGAATATATTTGTATAATTATTTATCGATAAGGCATGAGACTGAGAGCAAAAGACTGACTGATGAGTGGGTTCCGTCATTCAATCCGTGATGGGATACGTCACGAAGTACATGATGGGAGGTTATCGGTCACTGATCTAAAGTTCACCAGAATATAACTTATTATTATTCTGCCTGCATATATACAACAGTCTTGAGACCGTGTTGTCTGGTTATGGAATACGCCAGCATTCGGTGATGTAATGCGATTCCAGTTATGCATTCCATTTTAGTTTTCAAGTGTGCGTGTATTTGAGATCTGTTCATGTTGTTTGTGAGCTGGTGTGTTCGCTCCTTGCGTCTATACTAAACTTTCCCTGTGAATACCTGTGCCATATACATGTATGTAGTCAATTATACATGAAAATCGGTGAAATTCATTTCATTTAAGTATGCATGCATGACTATGCTTAGATTATTGGTTAGTTAAAGTGGTGTCTGTATTTTTTTTTTCTAAGCAGAACAAATAATTATTATGCATTATTGCGTTTCCATATATTCATCAGCATGACCAGTTTTCACATTTACATGGACTACGTGTTTGACTGCACTCCACTGTCAAGGACTTGCTTTGTTTTGTGGTGTTCAGATGGACGCAGAAGCCCAATATATATGCATTCCTCCTTTTTTTTGTGTCGGCAATATGTAAGTATCAGTTTCAATGGGGTGTCAAAGCATGGGACTAATCCATGTACAGGACACCACATCTGTTTTTGTTTTTTTTGTTTGTTTTTTAAAAGGAAAGCAGATGCCTGACCTGTGCGCTCTGCTCAGACCTTGAGAGCCCACAGAACTGAGTGTGTGTCCTTGAGTGCCTTGTGACAATTATGCTACAACACTTTCAGAAACTGTTAGCAGTACAGCAAATCTGTTCACATCAAACAGTCACACACTGCAAACTGCTGTCAACCAATCCACATAGTTCACAATTAATGGTACTCTCCTTGCCTTCAGTTTTGAACTACCTGGTTTATAAACAAAGTTAAACAGGTGGGTCCAGACTGTGGTTTATGCAGTAAAGGAGATCAATGACTCACTGTATTAACTGTTTTAGCATGGTTTTTCTCAAGTCTCGTTCACAGATTGTCATAGCTGTCAAGTTTTATCTTTTATCGTTCACCAGATCTAAGCTGAGCAACCAGTATTTTTTGTCACAAACAGTGAACTGAAATTTACACCCAAAAAAACACAGCAAACTAACACCATGGTTTCTACATGACCATGGGCAAGAGAGAGAAAAAAGAAGTGCATGAATGTGTCATGAATCCCTATTTCATTCATCTGTGAGCAGAGATTTTCTGTTAAGATGGTTCTGCAAAGCACTCATGTGAACATGTTTACTGTGACAAAAGTTTGAAAGAAATATCTAACAAAGATTAATTTTACCTTTGTACAAATCTTCAAAACAAAAAGCAACAAATACATGCATATTCATAGAAACATGCATGTTTATCCAGACACAGAGGAATAATCCGTTTACAATTGTATATGTTAATGTTTGTCTTTGATTCTATGAGCTCAGTTATGCTAACGAGTCAATACCCTAGTTCCTGTAGAAGTATACATATTTTTTAGAGCTGAAAAGGCATGTCATTTGACAGTGAATTTGTCATGTTCAGCTTCCAAACAGATTTAATAGTACACACCTCAATTTTTTTTTCTTTCCCAACCAGTAACATTTCATTTTGTACTTGAACTGGTACACCACCCAACTTCCCAGCTGTTATCTATGATCACA
Source organism: Babylonia areolata (assembly GCF_041734735.1). Classification (NCBI taxonomy): domain Eukaryota; kingdom Metazoa; phylum Mollusca; class Gastropoda; order Neogastropoda; family Buccinidae; genus Babylonia; species Babylonia areolata. The sequence goes on along the minus strand of NC_134880.1, from coordinate 53,287,708 downwards.
AGCGCCTTTAAGACTTTTGTCTAAGATTCAGCAACTGCATGTTAAGTATTCCTCTGACATAAATTATACCTGTGACATTATTTATTCTGTTGACTTTCAGGCTTGTTGTGATCCCACATCTTCCATGAATATGTACATTGCTTTTCCATTGCATCTTTCTTTGTACATTTCAAATGCTTTATTAACTGCTTCCTAAATCATCACAATAAAATTTCATGAAAAAATCAGAGCGGACTTGTTCTTGCTTCAGAGTGGGAGTGATCCCTTGTTTTTACAAATTAATGTTTTTCAGTAGCTGAGAAAGTTTAAAGGCATCTGTCCAAGAATGGAACATGTGGTCTAAACTTCAGTGTCCAGACTGGAAAGGTTGGGGGTTTTTTTTACCAGGGTTCCCAGGTGGTGGGCATGAAGCCAAAAAAGGACCTTTAAAGGACTTTATAAGGACCTCAAATCAGTTTAAAAGGACCTTTGCCGACATGACTTTACAGTACACCCCAATCTATTTGACATGCAGAACAGCAGACACTTACCTCTCATAAACGGAAGAACAGCTAATCCCATTTGACTGTCGTATTTAGTCTTTGCAATTCACGTCACTGTAGGCTAGGCCCAAGCAAAGCAGCAGCAGCAGGCGTGACTCACAGCCACTGTACCACGCTTCGCGTCTGCCACTGAGCAGAAAGCGCACTACTGTTAGGGCCTAGGCCTATAGGCTGTATCCTCCTACAGTAAGTACTGAGTTTCAGACGATCGCGTCGGCATCTTTCAACGCGCTTTGCAACTTGCGGTTTTGATGTCGAAGGTGTTTCAGTTTCATTCTCAAGTCTCTTTCTCTTCATAAAACAGGACTTAACAGTACCTTTCAAAAATTAAAAGGACCTCCTGATGAGTTAAAAGGACCAACTTGCTGAATCAAAGCACTTAAAAGGCCTTTTGACCAAAAAAATCCAATTCCTAAGGACTTAAAAGGACTTAAAAGGATCCTACGAACCTTGGCCCTTTAACATACAACATACATGTGGTATTTCACAGCACAAGAAAACTTGCAATGTATGCTTTCACTACTGTTTTCTGACAAAAGCACAATTCTCACTGACATTCACTCACTCCTCACAGAACAGTCAGTAGTCATTACACAGCTCATTTTATTGTGTTTATCAGAGTGCTGCAGCCCACTGGGTCACACACAAACTGAACAGCTCCTCCATCATCAACAACATCATTCAAACAGGTGCAGTCTGTCAGCAATTTACATGATTTAAAAGACATACATTACATTCCATACATATGCATGCAAGTTTGTTCGCATAATTACCAGAGTAATTCAAAATTACAAATAAATAAAGACAAAGTCAAATTTAAAACAATATATTGCTTGCAATTAATAACTGCATATGCATATATTTTTGTTTTTGTTTTATTTTCTTTGCAGGCTCACATGTTTATTTCTCCTGCCTCTAGCTTTGTTTTCAAAGTTCAGGGGGAGAAACATGCTCACGTCACACACACAGCAGACACACAAACAATCATGACAGTTTTGTTTCTCTAACCACCATGCAATAACTGCATGACATGTTTTTTTTCACAACTAAAAACAAGTATAGAAAGTGACAGTCAATGAAATCCGTCATCACCAAGACGAAAATCTGATCAGGTGCCAATCAATCATTCCTGTCACTCAGAAAGCGTAACATCTCAAGTACTGTACAGACACTACATTCAAAGTAAAACCAACTACAGTAAAACCGTATACCTGAAGTTATTTGCATTCTACCATCAACGACTTGCTGGAACAAGCAAGTCAGGTCATGCAAAAATCACTGACTGTCCTGACTACCATTTAAAACAAGCAAATCAGATCATGCAAAAGTCACTGACTGTGTCCTGACAGTCATGTTGCTTACAGCTCTAACGAAATCACAACAGCACTGTCATGGCAGGGTCCGTCCCCTCCTCTAGCAATCCCTTTCCTACTGTAACTACAAACAATCTGAAGGGTCTGTGGCAATCTGACCCAAATTTAAGCTCCACACCTTCGGCAACCTGGAGCAACACTAGTGCTGTCACCACAGCCATGTGAACCACCTCACTGAACCAGGAACCAGCCATGTCTGTTCACACTGGATCCTTATCAATCAACAACCATGACAATCTCCATATCAATATCTCTGTGTTACGTCCAAGTGCGTCAGTGGTACCAGCCAACCACACAGGGCTTCAGATCAGTTAAAAATATTGGGGCTCCCAGGGACTCTCCTAGCTTACCGTGGGGGGTCCCAGACTATCTTCAGAGGGTCACTCTAATAATGCACATTCTAATCTCTGAGCTTACCGTGGGGGGTCCCAGACTATCTTCAGAGGGTCACTCTAATAATGCACATTCTAATCTCTGAGCTTACCGTGGAGGGTCCCATACTATCTTCTGAGGGTCACTCTAATAATGCACATTCTAATCAAATCTGCTCTGCCACACAGATACAAAAGTATGCATACATTCTGCCATAATTGTGTAGGTTTCTATCATGACTGTTCAGGGTTCTGGACAAGGTTTTGAAGGGTAGCAACTCTTCTTTGTAGTAGATGATCACAGCATCACACTGAAGCTCTGATACAGGATTATCACTCTTTTCATGCTTGTTCTGGAAATCTTTTATGTCCCAGAGACTGTCCTCCAATTTCAAAGAGTCAGGGATGTATGTTTATGCTTCACAGGAAAACCAGCCCCATGCCCTTAATGCCCTCAAGATGAATGAGATGACAACTTCAGCCAGCCCCATGACAGCAGACCAAAGCAGGTGTCCCACACGCAGCGTCACACACACCATGCACGTTGGGGGAGGGGATCGATCGATGGAAGGAAGGGCACTAAGCATTTCCATTGACCACTGGGCCACACAGCTCCTCTGCAACACACAGCAAAACACACTAACATCAACCCCTGAAAATTGAGTATAACTGCCTCAATGGCTGGGTAAAAAAAAGGCCAAACATGTAAAATCCCACACTTACGTAAATAACAAGGGAATTGTTGCCCATTTCATCCAGCAGCATAAAAAAAAATCTTTTTTCTTAAAAGTGAAGTTTTATCTTACTCTAAAAAGATTTGAATAATGTTTTAACATTCTCTGTTATCAGATTTTTTTCACATCTAATCAGATGTGGTAGCCTCAGCTTTCCTTGCCAGTATGAGAAAAGAGTTAACTCAGACAAAATGACAGTAGGAGTGATGAGGCATATGACAGTATCTCTGTACACACAGTGGACACGCCCAACCCCAGTGATATATAATCTTATAACAGAAGATCAAACACACATCTAATTTCATATGAATATAGTGTTATAACTGTATACACTATATAGTGTTATAATTGTATACAAGTATATTTTTTCTTCTTCGTTTTCAATACAGTTCAAAGTTTTACTATTTCATACTTTCATAGTTTCAGTCTATGATGCCTATGAATCCCTACAGTGTGTGTACAAAAGCAGAAAACTGCCGGAGAACAATGAGTGCAATGGAATAAGACGTGCATAAGAACAGCAAGTGAAATGAGATCTAACACCATCTGACCACGACTGCAGCTGACGAGTACGCTCGTCAGTGAGGGCTGTAATCTCACCATGATAAAACTAAGATTACAGGTCAGAATGTCATTCTTCATTTGGACTTCTTTTATGATCCAATTATACTGTTCAGCAAATTAATTTCACATTTTAAAAGTAAGCATAAAGTAATGCTTGCGCTTTAATTCATTCTTATTTCATCAGGGTCCAAGCAGTTTTGGGGATAAAATAAAAGAGAGAGCAAAAAGACAGCATGATATCAATACAAAAAGCAAAAGGACTAAGATGTACATGTAAGGAAAGAAATCAAAGAGAAAGATCAATGAATGGATCCTCATCTATTTCTTTCACATGTGAACACGCATAAACGTCTCTCTGGTGGAGAGTGCCTCTTTGAGTGTGTGTTCTTATCTGCTTTGTGTCTAACATGTCATTGTAAAGCGCTTTGTGAGTTTTGAAAATGCCAATCAATGTACTGTTATCATAATTACAGTTAGGCCCAACACTCAGCTTATATCACAGATTGTCATTTGGGCCAACAGCAAAGTGACAGCTGTTACGTTCAAATGATTTCTCCATTACAATGGGAAGTCATTTACAGCTTAGTCTTCTGTGAAGGACTATGACTCTCTAACCTGAGGCAAGATTGCACTGGCTCTTAGTGCTACTCTAGGAGGCAAGATTGCACTGGCTCTTAGTGCTGCAACCTTGGGGGCCAGTTGGCATTTGGGAAACATCCCATAACCGACTGTCCTAAAACCCTCTAAACCCAGAGAGTGGAGATGTAACTTGCGCAAGACTCTCTCCACTATAATCGAATTCTAGCCCAAATAGCTGGGACAGCAGCTGCCTCTGCTGCTGTTCTGATGGTCATAGTCAGACAAGGCTATCATACAGGAACTGCTGGAGAACACAGCCACCAATATGTGATTCACCTGTGGAGATGAGCAAAGTGTGTAGAACAGCTACTAATGTGTGCCTCACCTGTGGAGATGAGCAAAGTGTGTAGAACAGCTACTAATGTGTGCCTCACCTGTGGAGATGAGCAAAGTGTGTAGAACAGCTACCAATGTGTGCCTCACCTGTGGAGATGAGCAAAGTGTGTAGAACAGCTACCAATATCTGCCTCACTTGTGAAGATGAGCAAAGTGTCTGTGTAGAACATCTACCAATGTGTGCCTCACCTGTGGAGATGAGCAAAGTGTCTGTGTAGAACAGCTACCAATATCTGCCTCACTTGTGAAGATGAGCAAAGTGTCTGTGTAGAACAGCTACCAATGTGTGCCTCACCTGTGGAGATGAGCAAAGTGTGTAGAACAGCTACCAATATCTGCCTCACCTGTGGAGATGAGCAAGGTGTCTGTGTAGAACAGCTACCAATGTGTGCCTCACCTGTGGAGATGAGCAAAGTGTGTAGAACAGCAACCAGTGTGTGCCTCACCTGTGGAGATGAGCAAAGTGTGTAGAACAGCTACCAATGTATGCCTCACCTGTGGAGATGAGCAAAGTGTGTAGAACAGCTACCAATGTATGCCTCACCTGTGGAGATGAGCAAAGGGTGTAGAACAGCTACCAATGTGTGCCTCACCTGTGGAGATGAGCAAGGTGTCTGTGTAGAACAGCTACCAATGTGTGCCTCACCTGTGGAGATGAGCAAGGTGTCTGTGTAGAACAGCAACCAGTGTGTGCCTCACCTGTGGAGATGAGCAAAGTGTGTAGAACAGCTACCAATGTATGCCTCACCTGTGGAGATGAGCAAAGTGTGGAACAGCTACCAATGTGTGCCTCACCTGTGGAGATGAGCAAAGTGTGTAAACAGCTACCAATGTGTGCCTCACCTGTGGAGATGAGCAAGGTGTCTGTGTAGAACAGATACCAATGTGTGCCTCACCTGTGGAGATGAGCAAAGTGTGTAGAACAGCAACCAGTGTGTGCCTCACCTGTGGAGATGAGCAAAGTGTGTAGAACAGCAACCAGTGTGTGCCTCGCCTGTGGAGATGAGCAAAGTGTCTGTGTAGAACAGCTACTAATGTGTGCCTCACCTGTGAAGATGAGCAAAGTGTGTAGAACAGCTACCAATGTGTGCCTCACCTGTGGAGATGAGCAAAGTGCGTAGAACAGCTACCAATGTGTGCCTCACCTGTGGAGATGAGCAAAGTGCGTAGAACAGCTACCAATGTGTGCCTCACCTGTGGAGATGAGCAGTGTAGAACAGCTACCAATGTGTGCCTCACCTGTGGAGATGAGCAAAGTGTGAAGAACAGCTACCAATGTGTGCCTCACCTGTGGAGATGAGCAAAGTGTGAAGAACAGCTACCAATGTGTGCCTCACCTGTGGAGATGAGCAAAGTGTGTAGAACAGCTACCAGTGTGTGCCTCACCTGTGGAGATGAGCAAAGTGTGAAGAACAGCTACCAATGTGTGCCTCACCTGTGGAGATGAGCAAAGTGTCTGTGTAGAACCGCTGGCACTGCATGGTCTCACTGCTGAACTCCCCCGTCCCCCCAAACACTACCACCACCTTCCCCACCACCACCGCCACATGCTGCCCCCTGGCTTCCATGGCAACGCCCTCCAGGCGTGGCTGGGTCCACTGGCCTTTCTCTGCAAACAGCCCACATTAGTGTTTCATTTACTGGGTTCCCACACATGAGAAAACAAAATTCTACTTTTTTTTTTAGGCCAGCCTGAAAATTTTCAAATCCGAACAATACCTGAATAAATAGTTTGTCTACTGCAAAGTTGACTAAAGAGATCTGCTGATATTCCGATATCAATGTTCAATATATCTGGGAATCTTAACTCAGTACGGCCAGTCCCCTCTTCTCCTCTACACAGACCCCTCGGATGTCCAGTGGGTGTCTGAATGACCCAACCTTTAGCTTCCGTCGTCAGAATTGTGGTATTCTTTGTCAACATTCACCTCTTCAGTATAAGAGCCTTCCGCTTGCAATATTTTGATGATGGTAATTGGGGTGAAATGCTGTTAACGTTGTCTCTTTCGCCGTTCGTATGGAGAGAGTTAAGGCAACAAAATGTGTTCAAGCCTCTACAGTAAAAAAAAACGTACACCAAAGGTATCAACAGTTCACTGAAGCAAGCGAGATCATGCTTTGTGAGAATGGTGCATGCACTGAATATGTGTCTGACTATACAGACAGATGATGGCAAACTGACGACACACTCACCATAGTCAGACAGATGACCACACACTCACCATAGTCATACAGACAGATGATGACACACTGACTCACCCCAGTCATACAGACGACACGCTCACCAGTCATACAGACAGATGACGACACACTCACCACAGTCATACGAACAAATGACACACTCACCACAGACAAATGATGACACACCAGTCATACACAGATGATGACACACTCACCACAGTCATACAGACAGACGACACTCAACAGTCATACGGACATAACAACACACTCTACATAGTCATACTGACAGATGATGACACACTCACTAGTCATACAGACACAAGATGACATACTCACTAGTCATACAGAAACATGACAACACACTCACCAGTCATACAGACGATGACGCACTCACCAGTCATACAGACGATGACGCACTCACCAGTCATACAGACGATGACACACTCACCAGTCATACAGACAGATGACAACACCCTCAACAGTCATACAGACAGATGACGACACACTCACCAATCATACAGACAGATGACTACTCAGCAGTCATACAGACGATGACGCACTCACCAGTCATACAGACAGATGACGAAACACTCACCAGTCATAAAGACGTTGACACACCACAGTCATACAGATACACACTCACCACAGCCATACAGACAATGACTCACCACAGTCATACAAACAGATGTCGGCAAAGTGGCAGTTGTTCCTCCCCCTGCCCCCCACCACCACCACCTGGCCGCCAGCAGCACACACGGTGTGGAAGGATCGAGGCTGGGGCACCACACCCTCACTCTTCAGCTCCAGGTTCCACTTGCGAGTCGCTGTTCCAACACACAACGCTACTCCTGGTCAACACTGACAGATTTTATTGCAGTCTTCTCTGTCAACACACCATACCACTTGTGGTCAAAAAGAAATGCTTCTGTTTATATTGAACTTTTACCCAACAATATACCACAATCATGGTTAATAATAACAACAGCAACAACAATAACAATAATAGATTTTATTTACACTGCACTTTTTCTTAACGATCAGAAGGCTCAAAGCACGTAACAGTAAGACATCTCAAAATGAGCACTTTCCATCATACATATTTATGTTGCTTATAGCCAAGCCAGCCACTCACCGCCACATCAGGTCTGAAAAAGACATGTTAAAATGATCAAATTTTAAGATATATAAATCACTAACACACACACACAGTCCTAGCCCAATCACCCTGGACTCACAAACATCAAAACAGTGCAGGTCATTTTGCCGGTCCTCAAAGTCACGGCCCCCAAAGATGTAGAGGTTTGAACCAATGGCACACATCCCGTGAGCGGCACGAGGGGTGGGAACACCCAGGTTCATCTGTAGAGGCTGGCTCCACTTCAGGTTCACTGGTCAGGGAAAGAAACAGCAAATAAATCAGGTCATGTGTACTTTAATATCTTACATGAGTAATTACACTGTGGATAAAGATAATCAAAAGAAACATAAAGTCAAATGAATTTAATGTAAAAATTAAATATAAGAAATCATAGAAGTATTTTATTACTACAGATCAATACAATAAAAAGGAAATTTTCTATCTAAAATTACGTTTAAATAACATACTTACCGCGACCCAACTGGTGCAGACTCTGGCAGGGGTCTGACATTCCTGTCCTATGCAAACTACTATCCGCCTATGCGGAGAAAACGTAAGTACTACGTCCGATAACCTCCCGGAAGTAGGTAACCTCCCCTTTGTCCCCCTGGCTAGCGCCCTCTTTTTCCGGCAGCCATCATGACTCCTGTTCCTGTGCTCTTCATACAGCCAAGTTTTTTCATATTTTCTGCCTGTCTGTCGATTCTCTGGCATTCTTGTTTTTTTGTCAAATTATGTCTCCAACCAGGTCACATAATTATGTAGCTCGATTGGGGAATCGTGCTAAAATTAAGGCACAATTGCAATCGATTCGCTGACACTGGGCCCTCTACTCCTGGCCCTCTCAACAACGCCAACCCGCCGCCTCCTCCACTTCCTCATAAGATTTAAACATACACAGCACACACGCACATTTCTGGTCCCATCCATCCTGACATCATACATAATGGCAAACAATATACACTGGCAGTCACTGACAGTGACACTCCATACAACCCAACCATGTTCCTCAGGACACATGGGTTGTTCAGCAGTTCCACTGACCATGGAAGAAAGCTGTACTTCTGAGCCGTTTTTATGATGATAATAATAATAATAATAATAAAATGTAGGCTTATATAGCGCAGTACCCCCATCTCAGATGGGGCTCACCGCACTTCACAATAAAAAATAATGAAATTTAAGACTAAGTGTCGTAAAATATGTACAAAGTGTACAAAGTTTAACAAACTACAAACATTGGTCAGGTAATTTGCACTAAAATATCATATTTTCTGGACAAATGGATAACACAACCAAAAAAAAAAAAGGGGAGAGAAACATACACAATGCATTGTGACCTCTCTAAGTGATAATATGGATGTGGGGCCACACTCCCTCGGTCTCCATCCCCTCCTCTTCACTCCTCTCACACAAGGTCAATTCATCCAGTTCTCATCCGACCGCGTTGGCTGAGTGCCAAGAAAATCACTCACACTGTGTCCTGCTAAAAATTTTGTCACTTTCTGTCATCTGCTACAGCTGTAAAGTCGGCATCACTCACTGATAGTTGTATCTTGGCAAGTCTCTTCATTGCTCCCTTTATTTTCAATCAAATCGTCCGACAAAAGTTCATCACTGTCTTCTCCTTCGAATTTACACTTCAATTCTTTCTGAGCATCAGCTGAAGAAAGCAATCTTGGTTGGTTTCATGCAACCACGATCGCATATCTTGAGCACAGGGTCCAACATTTTGTTGCGTGAGCGAGGAGAAGAGCCAGGCAAACACTGCGGCAGTAATCTAACCAAAACATTCAAATAATGGACTGTTTCATGACGTAGATGGGGTTTCTAGCTATGAATAGAATCTAGAAAGACTCCTCAAGCTAAAACTACCAGTATTTTTATCAACGAACTCAATGCTAACCAAGGAAAAGTCAGATTATTTCGATGACAAGTTATCTCATCATTGTGGCAGCGAAGCATACATGCTTGCGCTGATGATATAGGCAGCCAAGGGGTTAAAAGACCTACGATATCTATGAGTAAGACAGTACTTTCTTGCCTGTCACTACTGACTTAGTTAATAAAATTGGTATGTGACATTTATTGTTCAACTCCAAGAGAGTTCCAACAACTTATTGAAAAAGCCTACAGCAGGTACCTACTAACTAAACCACTTCAGCCTGTTCATGGTCACTGGTTAGGGGGTACAAAAAAGTAAACAAGTTACTTTGTCTGCAGCCGTTAACTGCTAACAAAACAAAATAACATACACACCCACAAAAAAAAAGACAGAAAAAAAACCCACAATAACATTAACAAATAAAATAATTGTATGAAAACCTCAGGAACAAACAAAATGGATCAATGCACTGCTACAATTACTATGTATTCTCCTTGAGTCTGGGTTTAACACAAGCAGATATAAAAATAAAAAAATTTCTTTTTAAGTTTTAGCTTTGAAACCTGTACAAAACTGACCTGTATCCAGAACGAAGAGATCGTTGAACCAACCAAACTCCGCCCCTTCCTGCTCCTGCGCCTCAGGTATCCCGTCTTCCTCCTCCTCTTCCTCATCCTCCCAGTCCTCGTCCATCTGTGCCACACACCTAGACAGTCAGCTCAGCCACACACCTAGACAGTCAGCTCAGCCACAGACCTAGACTGTCAGCTCAGCCACACACCTAGACAGTCAGCTCAGCCACACACCTAGACTGTCAGCTCAGCCACACACCTAGACAGTCAGCTCAGCCACACACCTAGACTGTCAGCTCAGCCACACACCTAGACAGTCAGCTCAGCCACACACCTAGACTGTCAGCTCAGCCACACACCTAGACTGTCAACTCAGCCACACACCTAGACTGTCAGCTCAGACACACACCTAGACTGTCAGCTCAAACACACGCCTGCACATACAGCTCAGCTCAGCCACATGCCTTGACTGTCAACTCAGCAAAAAATCAACATAAAGCCATGGGCAAGTCTGTCACAGTGCCTCATGACCCCTTTCTTCTCTTCTAGACTCCTGAAAACATGATATTAATACTGTTTCTGACAAATCTCTTTTCAGTCTCAACATCTTGAAATCAGGACAAAATTGTTACTTGATAAATATTCATTTAAGTCTGCACTATACTTTTATATCACAATTTTTACTTTATTTTTTCTTGCACACAAATGACCTTCGATTTGGTGATTTCATTATCATTTGCATTGTTGCACTGGACACGTGCAAACAAATTTAACACATTTCAGTTTAGAGTACTAGTTGTCTTCTCTTCTCAATTTCAGTCTTTTTAATTTTATTAATCTTCTAAATTATGTTATAGAAAAAAAACTTCTTACATTTAAAAAAACATGATACACAACATAAGTAATAAAGACTTCTGCCTCCAAAGCAACACTAATTTGTTAAAAATAATAATAATAATATTAATAATAAAATTCAAACTGAATCAATGTGAAACAACGCTGACCTCTTCGGGAGCAGTTTTGGGGCCAAAGCCACCAAAGTAGTAAATATTGGATCCTATGGCCACACCCTGAAGTTTGTCCCGGGGTCTGGGTTTGTTGCCTTCTGTTTCTACCTCTTTCCACGTGCTGTTCTCTGCAAGACAGATAGATGGCAGTTAGCATCAGAGTCAGACTGAACAGCTGATCAAATATCAGGTTTGCAGTAAAAAAAAAAAATTCAGATTAAAATTTAAAATATGAACGTCAAGAAGAAACCTACTGAACAGTGTGAACATTATTAAACTCGGGTGGAATTGCTTCAGATTTTTCTTCTTTTTTTTTTTTTCTTTTTGGTGGCATAAAACTTTATGTAAAAACATTTTGCAGGCAGTAAAGTCAGAGCTACCAAACTTTGATAATAGACCATGGAGAATTCTGCAGCAATCCTGTGCATGTGCATCTAACTTTTATTCAAAATCACAAGCAATACCAAAGACAATCAACATGGACAAAATCAGAAAATATGTGCCATCCTCCCTTTCTTCAGTTGATAGCTTCCATTACTGCAGCCAAACACTGTACAATGAAGTGTGATCGTATGCATGCAAACCATTTTTTTTTTTTTTTTTTTAAATAAAGCAAAAAGTCAAAGAAACCTGCTGTTTCACAAGTCCTGACTCTCATGATCGCCCATATTGCTCACAATTTCAGAGAACCAATAAACTTCAAGAACACAGATCATGTGATGCATCTGTATAAGTCATGTAAGCATGGGACTCTCCAGCACTCTATCATTTTAAATATAATTCTATTGATTAATAATATCCATTTTAGAAGAACTATCCATTAATTAGTTAAAATGTCATGCTTAACAGCCCTTTCCTATCTATCTATCTATCTATCTATCTATATATATAAATATTATATATATATATATATATTGAAATTGTTAAAAAAAATATATATATATAAAAGAAGTCCATTGCTGATTGCATAATGATAATTGTATAGTTTGATACTAATTACTACTACACTTTTTTTTTTTTAATCTGGAAACCATCGGGCATAATCATGACTTATCCTCAGATGTGGCTCAGGAAATAAGGGTTAACACAGTTGTATGATTACAAAAATTAATAATTACTGATTAATAAATAAATGGCAAAGCAAAGACTGACACTGACACACAATGACCAAAGGGTACTGATAGTGCAGTGATAGCTGACAACTCAGAAGTAAAAAACCAACCTGTGTCAAAGACGAAGAGGTCATCAAACCAGCCAGTCATGTGACTCAGACCCCCAAACAGGTACAGCTTCAGTCCAACAGCCACCAGAGAGGCTGCTGCTCGAGGAGGCGGTAACGATCCTGATGCTGCCACTTTCTGCCAGCTTTCAGTCTCTGCATCAACATTGAAATAAACAAAACACTGACAGTGATACCTCATGCTCATTTTTGACTGAATCTTTTTTTGTTTGTTTTTTGTATTGCATTCCATTTTTTTTATAACTGATTTCTCTGTGTGAAACACAAACTGCTTTCCCCAGGAAGAGTACATCACTACAGTGCATCACCACCCTTTTTTTCTCCAAGTGTATTTCTCTTCCTGTCAGGGAATTTTTCTTCTGAAATTTGCCTGGGACATTTTTGTTGCCAAGGGTTCCTTTATGAGTTAAGTACATGCATATGGGACCTTGCTTTACCATCTCATCGAAATGGTCATACCCTCAGTTCAGTGATTTTCCATTTGAGAGAAAGAGGAAGACTGAGATTCAGGTTAAATCCTATACTGACAGTATGAGCTGGGTGTAAAGTCACAGAGCGTTTTTTGCCAATGCAAATTTTCATCATGTTATTATAAGGGAAATGTTCCACAAACAACTGGAGGTGAAACCCAGACCCTCACGGATACTGTATTAGTGTATTGGCGGTGCTTCGCCTGGCAGCAGTTTTGATCAAAATAAAACATCATTGACCCACTGTCTGCGTTTGAGTCTAAATCTCTGAGTGTTTCTCTGACCACATTTCTTCCCTCCACTTCCCTGTAAGACAGGCGAAGTGAACTTCCACGCCGTGTTCAGTTGTGAACACAACTCATTCGGTTTTGGGGGGAAACCGGAAAGTTTGTGGATGTTGCCTTGCATTGGCAGATTAGCGCCGAAATCATTGTGCCACCTTCCTCGGGAGTGAGAAACAGTCAGTCAGTCTTGGCGGTGTTCAAGACAGACACCCAGACAGAAACTGAGAAAGACAGACGCTTGGAAAGAAAAGAATAAATTACCCGTATTGAATACCAGCAGCTCATTTGTTTCTTGGGGTTCAGCATGGTCGCTCTGAATAACACCTCCAAACAAAAAGACCTTTGGGCCCGCACTGCACGCCACGCAACCTTCTCGTGGGGAGAAAGTGAACTCCGTTTTCGCTTTCCTGACGTGGACAACTTTCTCTGGTTGTGACGAACCGTTTGCTTGAGTCTCCATTTTTTTCCGCACCTTAGATTGTCAGAAATTACAGTTTATCCACCTATGACAAGACAGTAATATTGTGTCACACTCTCGATCGTTAGTCACTGAGCAAAATATTTTCAGCTGCCCTCGCAGTTCCCGCGATTATTGGCGGTGGATGTTGCAACCGGAAGTTGAATATCACGATATTATGTGAAAATATCGTTATATCGTAGTAATAGAGGGAAAACTATAAACCCTGAATGCTGTTGAACCATTTATTAATCTAAGATTTCGTGTTAATTTTTTCACGCATTTACATAATGGGATTTACAAATTTCAATCACATATGTATGGTTTGAGATTTGGCCTTGAACGAGAAAAACAGCAGAGGATAACGTAATTTCCGGTTTACAGGTGCGAGCAGCACAAAGAGGGGAACCGCTAAACTGACATAGTAACAAAGCCGTCCCATGAATGACAAAGTTATCAGGACGATAAGGTAAACTGCACATACGGGTAACCTTTATTTCGCAGGTGCTTGTAATGCATGCTAGTCAGCAAGCATCACTTGATGTGCGCGTGCTCTATCACGTCAAAATCATGCATCGAATTTTTTTGTATTCCATGTCCTCCATTTTCCTGACCTGTTTTCTGGACCCTATCGCAATGAACATAATTTTTTTTCTTGGTTGTGATGGATGTCACTAGTAAGGCAGGGTTTTTTATGTGCGATAATTTTGAAAGAATTCAGTGTATATGATAAATACATATTGTCTTTTGTGCTCGACTGCAAGTGCAAAGGACGTGTGCTGATATTTAACCAATGGCAAAGCACGATTTCCAAACGTTTTTTTTTTCCAAGAGAAGTTTTGGGTCGTGGAAAATATAAAAGTGATTGTGGAAAAGCAACATCAGTAGGTATATGAAAGAAATATATTTTTTGGCATGAAGAATGTGCATGGATAATATTTTTTTTGATCTCCCAGGCTGACATACAGACTTGCTTGTTGTGCCCACCACCTTATGTCCATGCAGGAAATAAAGAATGCATGTGAAAGCAATCAGTGATAGATGGATTATGGAAACAACATGCATCAGCCACAACAGATTTCTCAGAACTCACAACCATAAATCAAATAATGTTTAATGATTTTTGTTGTTGTTGTTGCTTTTATAGTAATAGTAGTAGTAGTACTGTAGGGACCGGCAGGCCATCTGCCTAGACCTCGCGGCCTTTTTTATGTCCCCATTGAATCTTCATCTTCACTTCTTTCTTTTCTAGTTTTTATTTTATTTATTTATTTTCTTCGTTTGTTTGTCGTTGTTGGGGGGGATATGCAATTATGCTTCAGCAAGAACTTTGCTTTCATTCATCATGACCAAAAATATTTTCTTTTAAGATGGTATTGGTGTCGAGGAGATTTTTGAATGTGTTAGTATTTTGTGCAAGTTTAACTTTGGTTGGTAGTGCATTCCATATTTGTGCAATTCAGTTAGCCAATGAATTTTTTCTTAGGTTGGTGTTGCAGTGTTCTAAACAAATTTTGGAATTGGCCTAGAAATGTCCTTCAAACACATTGAATCAAATTTCCTTTTTTTCTTATTTTAATTGCACTGGTAAAATTTGAATGTTTGCAGCAGAGTCACACTGTTTAATTAAAAGAAAAAAATTGATAATGTGCACAGTTATATAGCAAAAACAGTTTAAAATAAAGCAAATGAAGGTTAATGTAGATTTTGTCAGTATTCAGACAAAAATAAGACTATAAATTCTCAGTCTTAGTTTACCCTACATTTTCTTAGCCCTTTCTTAGCCCTGTTAGAGGTGTTTCAGTTGGGCAACAGTGGCAGCATGTATTGTAACATTATGCAAATTATAGAACAGTGTGCAGAAGACAAGTTGACTTGATAGTTGATAGGATCTGCACATCTTGATCAAGCTTTGATTTGCCACACTCGACTTGTTCAGGGGTATGACATACTTTAATGCTGATATGTATAAAGCTGAACTTAACCAAGATGAAAGTCAAAGCAATCATTATCAGTGCATCCTGAGACAAACCATTAATTAATACAATAACAGAAGCTTGTTAAAATGGTCCTCAGCTGTATTAGAATTGCTGTTAGGATTTATTAGGAAATCAAAAAAAAACAAAAAACAATGTTGACAGACTTAGTGACTAAGGCCGTGGTTTAAGGTCGGTCAGAAAGGTGTTTGCTTTTATAACTTCAGCAGTGGTTTGTTTCTGATTAGATTTTAAAATAATTGCAGCAGTTCTTTAAAAAATCAAAATGATATAACTGTTTATGACCTTTCTATGCCAGGTTAATGGTTTATCCTTGAATGTAGTGCAGGTTGAAAATGATTGAGTCTCATTTCCAGTTGTCAGTTGTAATGTATCCAGTGGTTCATCTCCCAAGTTGCATGCAGCATCAGATTCAAAATGAGCCCAGTGCATTACAAAAAATTACAATGACAGTATGGGCAGACATACACAGGCAGACTCATGTCATAACAATGACATACAATGCACTTTCTCATAAAACATTGCAAAATTATTTTGACAGTCTGTGGTATGTTCATTTTTCTGAGTTTACTGAAATAATTTCCATTTGAAGATAACAGATTTTATTCAAGATTTCAACACCAGGCAAATATTATGACAGGTTGTTTCATCATCCAGTGTTCAGTTAGATAATTACTGAAACATAAATAGTTGTGTTGATGCCATGTAGTGTATCACTGTCAGTGCCACAATATCATTATCAATCCTGCTTTTGCTCTTTCTCCCAAGTTTGACTGGAAAATCAAACTGTGCATCTGGTATTTGGTAGAAATTATAAAGTGAGGTCCCATGAGCAGCATGCACTTGGCACACTGATAAAGAACACATGGCAACAAAAGGGTAGTCCTTCGGCAAAATTCTGTGAATGAAATCCACTCTGATAGGTACACACATATTTGCGTACACTCAAGGCCTGGCTAAGCATGTTGGTTTATGCTGCTGGTCAGGCCTAGTAAATGTGATGTAGTGTATTTGTCCAAATGCAGTGATATGATGCCTGCTTGAGAAACCGAAAGTCGTGAAACTGAAACAGACCTTGTATTGCTTGTATAAATTATAATAGTATTGAAAATACAGAAAACAAAGGTAACAGAGATATGGAGATGCAGTAATATGTGGTCAGTGGTTGCAGTACAGAACACAGAGAAAGGTTACAGAGATGCAGTGATGTGTTGTGTTCGGTTGCAGTGCTGAGGGTCACAGGTCACAGAATGGACGGGGCATCACGCACAGGGTCAGCGAAGGGGAAGACCACCCGCAAGAACAAGAAGCGTGGCTCCAAGAAACGGCCCGTGTCCTCCACCCCCACCTTTCCCACCTCCCAGCCTGGCGGAGGTGCCGGAGCCTACAGCGGCCCTGACCGCTACCACGTCACCAGCTTTCCTCTGGTGTCGGACATCTCGTCCCCAGTGCAGGAGGACTCCTCGTCGCGCATGAGTTGGTGCGGGGAGGACGAGGCATGGGGCTGCCTGTCCATCCTGCTGCTGCCCACTGTGGTGCAGCTCAAGATCTTCGCCTTCCTGCCCAATGTGGACAAGGGGCGAGCGGCTATGGTGTGTCGGCAGTGGGCCGACCTCCTGCGCAGTCCCAGCCTGTGGGACCGTGTGTCCTTCTCCCAGCTGCCCCAGTCCTGTCTGCCCTCTGCTTCCCACTCCCCCACCGACCAGTGCTACAGTTGCTTTCAGTGCCGCGTCTTTCTTTTTGCTCAGCATGTTGAAAGGCTCTGTCCTATCTTGCATTACCTGGAGTTCAAGTTTGACATCTCGGACTCCAAGTCCAAATACCTGCAGATGATAGAACGCCTGTTGTCGCGGTGCCTGTGTCGGGACTTACGTGTGGCTCACGTCAACTGGAAGGAAACGCCCAGTGAACCGCTGTGGTTGGGGGAAGACGAAATGGCACGCTGTGAGGAGGTGGTGCAGAAACACCGTTTCCGCCAGCGGTTGTTCATCCAGTTGTTTGAGCGGCTGACAGGGCTGGCCCCCCGCATTTCCACCTTGGTGCTGCCCTTTGACTGGTCTGACTCGAGCATCGCCTGCCTAGGTCGGCTGAAGGGCCTGCAGAACCTGGTGGTGGAGAAGTACTTTGTGTTCCAGCACCTTCCCCAGCAGTCCCTGGACCACTTCCTGGCAGCCGTGCCCAACTTGACGCGCTTGCTGCTGGAGGTATGGACGCCCTCGGCCCACGGAATGCTGCTGTACACCATGGGCCACAAGTCCCTGCAGTACCTGGACATCTCCCAGAGCCGCGGCTTCTACCTGCAGGCCCTCAACATGCCCAACATGCGCCGCTTCCGTGTGGCGCGCCACCCCTGGAATGGGCCGCTGGTGCTGGCAGAGCACGTCAACATCATCTGTCTGCATACCGTGCTGGCCCAGGGTGCCCCCAAGCTCACCAAGATCAACGACCACTACCTCGAACCCGACTGGCAGCATCGGCCCTCGGACCGACTGGAGGAGGTGCTCAAGGGGGTGTGTTCCTGTCGCAGGCACAAGACGGGTTGGGCCATGTACTGATGCCACCCTGTGCCCACCGCATGGAGGCCATGGACTGAAGGGGGAAGGTTCCTGGTGAAGGACTCGCAGCATGCTGGCTGTCGGTGGATGTGTGTAGACCTGTGTAGTCGTCCGCTGAGTGAGCCAGCCTTGTGTGCGTGGCGCACCTTTCCTCTCCCCCTCTCCTTCACTCACTGCATTTGGTCTGGGATGTTCTTCATGTGTGTACACCGTGAAACTCCTGTACAGGTGAACTGTGTACAGAACAGAAAACATTTACCTGTACAGTGCATGAACTTCGTACTGAGTATAGTACAGCAGCCACTGTAGTTGTAAAGGGAGTGATGGTACAGAGAAAAATGAATTGATCACAGCCTGAGAAGTGAAAGTAAGACTTTGTAGGCATCTTTCCTTTTCCCGCACCCATTCTTACCCAACTCTCTACGAAATAATATTTATTAGTTCAGCTGACTTGGAAAAGGCCACTGACACACATTTCATTTTGGAAGATATTGAGGATAACTGTATCACTTATCAGATCACACCCTTTTTTTGTTGTTGTTGTTTGTTTAAGGGATACTTGTTATTTGTCAAAAGTACTCAGTATCTTCATTGATCTCAGAGTATGATTGTTGTCCTCTGTTTTTTCATTCTCCTTCAACATTAACAGTTTTATACCAGTCTGTCATTTCAGTCTAAATGTTTTCTGTTTGTCATACTGGATAGAAGTTGACATCTCATCCAACCCTCGCCCCACCACCTCGTGGAGTTCTTGGAATCCTCACATTCTCACATCTTGTTTACTGTTATTACATATATTTTCTTCTTTTTTTTCTTTTTTTTTAAGATCACTTTTATTTTTTTGTTTTTGGGTTTTTTGTTGGTAGGCTAAGGGAAGTAATTTTATTGCACAATTTTCATTCACATTATCCTTTGTGTGTGAAGAGAACTAGATTTGGATTGACTTGGGTAAGTTTGTGTTTGGATATTGATAAACATAGTGAAGTAAATATGAGTGTCATTGTGTGTGTCGTGTGTGCATGAACAAAGTATCTCAGGAATTGTTGGCTCTTTTAAACAGTGCTAATGTAAACTATTAAAAGAGATCTGATCACTAATCAAGGAATTAATCTGATATCATTAGTACAGATATAAGTAACCAATCTCACTAAATTTATTTCTTTTTTTCTGATTGAGATTTTATTACTTTTACATTGAAAGAAACTTGCTTCAAGACTGAACAGACAATATGGCTGTCACTAGTGTCAGTACCATAAAACACTATGTATAAACATTGTATTTGAAACAAAAAGAAAAACAGAGTTCCAAAATTTGTTTGATTCAATTTAGTTCAAAAGAAATTTAACTCGGCTTCAAGTTCAGTTTGATTTCAGTAAAAATGTAAATATTGTCAATACAATGAATATGTTTTTAAAAAAATTATAAACATAAGTGATCTCTACTGGAGATTGCTGCATAGTACAGAATATTTCTTCTCCTCTTTTCTTCATTAATTTTTGTTAAATGAAAAGGAATTGGGCTGATTTATGTAAATTTAATTATTAGAATAAATTTAGAGGGACTCTCTCTCTCTCTCTCTCTCTCTCTCTCTCTCTCTCTCTCTCGTTGTATTTGTCAAATAGTTTTCAGTTTCAGTACATTTTGCAATACATATAGATCTCTGTTAGTGCTAGGCATCAACTTTCTGTTTAATGGAGCCACTTCAGAGCTGCCTTAATTCGGAATCTGGAATTGAAGCGTTATGGTGCAGCAGCGACAGTCGATGTCCTGTGTAATTCATGATGTGAGGGTGCGAGAGAGGTCTTGGGGAATCCTTTGGTGTGTATACATAGAACTTTGTGATTGAATTTGAAATTGAATATTGTCAATGTCAGTTGTGAATAAGAACTTATATTAAAAAAATGTAGTTTTATTGTATTCATGAAAATAAATGATGAATTATCTTGTTGAGACTGAGAGCAGCATTTTGTCAGAATTATTGGCCATGTAATGGTTTTATGACTACTGGTACTTTAGCAGTATTGTCAGCAGCAACAGTGTCTAGAGTACCATGTCAGCAAAGAGTATACAAGGAAATATTCATGTGTATGATTGTTATTGAATGTATGTTGTGGTCTGCTAATTTCAGCGTGTGTAGTTCAGTGTAAGTTTGTGTGTGTGTGTGTGTGTGTGCTTGAGAAAATGTTCTGCTTATCTGTTTGATGTTATGATCTTGAAAATGTTGCCACAGTAATGCTGGTGATAGAGAATGAGCTGTATCATAGTATATGGTGTGTGTGTCACTGTGTGTGTGTGTCACTCTGTGTATGTGTGACTGTGTGTGTGTGTGTGTGTGTGTGTCACTCTGTGTGGGCTTGCTTAAAGTTAAAATTGTTAGAAATGATAAACTCTCTCAAAGTGACTGTGTGTATGGGAAGAGAGAGAGAAAGACTGCAGAAAGAGGGAGAGGATGTGGAGGGAAGAGGGAGGTAGGGGAAGAGAGGCAGCTATTAGCATCTTGTCAGTGTCGGTAAAGTCAAGCATTCATGATGGTCAACATGGTTTGGGTTTCAGTCTGTCATTCTTTCCTTCATTTACTGATTTAGCAACAACAAAAATTTTAATTTTTTGTTAATCTATGAATTGAAGTTTTTATCTGGGTACAAGTAGTAGTAGTAGAAAAGTCAGCCACAGGCACTGAAGTCTGCTTAGAAGAAGACATGAATGTCTTTTTACTGCAAATACTGTGTGTGTGTGTGCATGTGTGTGTGTCTCTGTGTGGTACATTATGTCTTTTCACTTCAAAAAAGGTGGTTTTAGATGAGTGTGTGTGTGTGTGTGTACATGCCTACATACATGTGTGGGTATGTGTTTGGCAATAATTTTACTTATTGAATTGTGAGTTCTGTGTGCCTGTTGACTTTGGATGGCTCAGATATCACCATGGTAACAAAATGTGGTCCTGAGTTCTTGTGTCAGTCATTGTTAAGTGACTGCTGTGGTATTGGCCATCAGCAGTGCGACACCATTGACACAGAGCTTGCATGATGATGTTACAGTGCAAGTTACAACATCTGTGAAAACTACTGTCTTCTTCATTTCTCATTTCTGTCACCGTCTCTGTCTGCCTCAACCAAGGCAAACTGATTCATTATTTATCAATGCCTTCTCCCTCCTGTCTTTTATCCCTTTATAAATTCTTCCCCCCCTCCCTCCCCCAATCCTCATCCCTTCCCTTTCTTCTTCCGTCTCTCCCTTGTGTTCATGTCCAAGTCCAACCTTGCTTTGCCACTGCCTTCCTCTGGTCTCGACGTCTTTCACTGTGTCTACTTCAGTGTTTGCTTCACTTAGCACCACTGTCACTTTTTGTCTTATGTGTCTGTCTTTGTGTATAGTTTATTTATTTCCATATGTATTATAACATGTATGATAACTTTAAAATCATTTTTGTCATTGGAATGTGGATTCAGATGAGTTCAATGTTCACACATTGAGGTCTGTCTTCTGAATATTCAGCCCGTCACAAATGGCATTTTAATTGTGATAAGTTATATATATTTGTGTCATCTAATGAGAAATGTATTTTTATGAACTTCTGAAGTGAACATCTATTTAATTTTCAAAATATATATATATACGTGATTTAACCAGAAGTATGGTAATTTGGGGAAAGTAGTTTTTGTCTTTCTACTACAAGTCCTAAATCAAATGGCAACACTGTTTTTTGATCAGTGACAGTGAGTGATGATAGGTTTTAGTTCTTGTTATTTCTTTTCTGTTTATTTAAAATGTATAAATTGTGTTGCTTTTTGTGTTTGAATTTGATTTTTTACTTAAGATGTTTCCCCTTTTGTTTCATTTTTATTGCTTCTTTACAAATACAATCTGTTTAATTGATTGATTTGTTTAAAATAAGTTTTCAAGATGAATTTATCATTTTGAATTTTGTGTTATTTATTTTCTGTTTGTTGCTTATTTATTTATGTATTTAATTTGCTTATTTATTAAATTGTGGAAATTATATATATATATATATATATATATATATATATATATATATATATATATATATATATGTTAGGGGTTTTTGTTGTTTTGGGGGTTTTTTTTCTACTTAAAAAAAAAATATTTATTATTGCTTGTGATAACTCAAGTAATTACTTGATAACAAATGCTCTTTGAAATAAAATTTGAAAACAAACAAACAAAAAAACAACATATTATGACTTAACACTATGGCTTTCGGCACAGTATTGCTATTTTCAGCAGGATTGCAAACTTTCCAGATTCCATGACAGTTGCCTGTGAGCAGGATTGCAAAGCGTTTATGGTTTGCTCAAGTAGATCACGAGATCATGGAGATGGTATGGGAAAAATAAAAAGCCATAGTTATGATCAGTATATTTTGATCAAGATCAATGGATTGTTTAGAATCATGTACAAACACACACACACACATATATATATATATATATATATATATATATATATATATATATATATATATATATATAAAGAATTTTTTAAAAAATTTTAAAAAAAGATTCATATAAGAATTGATGATTATGCAGGCTTGACAACATGGACTGCATTGTCAAAACAGAAGAAGAACTCAAGGAGGAGAAAAAAAAAGCAACCAAGAAACAAGAACATACTAAGGTCCTGTCTTCCTAGTCAGTACAGAAAACAGGACAGGGAGAATCCCATGTGAATCACTTCAGTCTCTCTCCTTCATGTTAAAACACCAACTGATATTGTTTATTCGATTTAACATTGTGTTCTATTATAAAGACATGTGGTTTCCTGTTCACTAGACAGTGTCTTCATGATACAGTTTGAGATGTTTTACACCATTGATGCTTTGAGGTGTTGTGTTCTCTGTACATACCTCCACAGACTTGAAGTCAGCTGCGGTACATCACTATGATAAATATCAATATTTATTCCTGTTGTTTTTGTTTTTTTTATATATGTACAATGTGTCTGGGCCCTATTTGTTCAAGGGCTTTGACGTCTTTATGATCCAAGCTATCTTTCTATTTTGTTGCTTCCTGAAGTCTGGATTTTATCATAAAAATTTGTGTTCGTAGAGAATGGATACTCTGGACCTGTTCTCTTGTAAAATGTGTTGTTTTGTTGTTATTTTATTTGATTTGGCAGTTTGCTAATTTGTTGTTTTTGAGTTGTTTGTTTGTCATTATTGGTTGTTTTAGGGGGGGGGTTGTTGAGGAAAGGGAAGGGGTGGAGGGGGGGTGTCTTGATACATGGGTGGGTAGATGGGGGGAAGAGTTGCCTTTGATATTAAGTTGGTGGATGATATGAGGGGATCGTCAGCCCCTGATTTGGTGGAAACAGCATGTAGCCACACTGTGAACATAACCTTTCTGATTATATGAAGGTAGTTTAAATAATAGAGATTGTGGACATGAAAAATGGCATTTTTTCTCCTTCCGTCAGCTAATAACCTCTCACAACAGTGACTGATAATTTGTGTTTAAAATGGCCTGGTGGGAGAGTGTTCTCCCTTTTCTTCAACCCAATTTGTACTTAACATGCCAGTTAATCTTCATAGTGCACCATGCCTTTGCATTTCTTCCCTTGTGTTGGTATGTGTGCTTCACTGCTTGTGTTATTTGTTTTCTGCCTTTTTTTTTTTTTTTTTTGCCATCTTCATATGTGTTCTATATGTGTTTTTGTATGCATAGATTTTGTGTGTTGTTCAATCATTTGCAGTGTGTCTGCAGCTTAGTCGTCTCTGAATTTGTGTGTGGCTTGATGTATGTGTGTGTGTGGCTTCATTTGTGTGTGTGGAAGTGGGTGTGACTGTTTTTGTGTGTGTGTTATTGTGTGTGGTTCTGAGGGTCTGGAGAGTGACCCAAAAATCATTTCCTTTCAAAATGTGTGTGCACTCAAAGTGAATTGTGAGATGGCATTGTATGTGCGTGGAAAAGGCTTACTGTATGGGTAATGACAGCAGGACAGTGTGTGGGTCAACAAGATCTGTTGGTTTAGCCTGTAACTGGCATGCACTGAATGGACACATGACTATTGTAGGTGTGGACGGACACAAGATTATTGGGACTGTGTGAATGGGCAACTGATCACTCATCAGACATCGTTAATGAGATTAGTTTTGGTGATGGCAAGACGTGTAAAGAATGCATCACATGATGGTATCACACCAGTCTGGATGAAAACAACATGTTCTTGTGGGTCTGGTGCGGCATGTGTCAGTGCAATGGCTTTCAGGTTCAGAAAACGTTTTGCATTATTTGTCAAACAGACCAGTTTTTTGTGAGCTAAACCAACATTTGCATTGAAACAGATGTTTTTGACTTGCATTTTGTTTCATGTTATGATGAAGTGTGTTAGGACTTAGGGTTATTCTGTTATGAATGTGACAGTTATAAGAAAATATCAGAAACTGCAAAAAAAATGTCTGTTGGGTCTGTGCACATTCTACAAACTTAAGCATTGAATTCTCTTGTGCTTCAAGGCAACATTCTTTGGTCTGCTGTGGCCAGTCTCTTTATTCCCCCCCCCCCCCCCCCCCCCCGAAAACCCACCTCACACGCGCGCGAAGCACGCACCTCACACACAGCACGCACGCACGCACGCACGCACACGCACACACACACACACACACACACACACACACACACACACCTCCCTATATTGTGATTAGTAATTGTCATGTCTTATCTTTGTAGAATGAAAGCATCTTTAATTCAGTTTGACTTCTTTCCAGCAGATATTGATAACATTTTCTGAACCTGAAAGCAGCAAACAGGTTGATATGGTGACTGAGGCCACTTGTGAGTGGAAGGAAGAACGTAATCTGCCAGCAGTGCACAGCATGTGTCAGCAGAGGTTTGCATGACATGGACAGTGGGGTTGTGAACTGGATGGAAACCAGATCTATATAAACGATTTGAATCGCTGTGATGCCAGATACCTGTAGGTTGAGTATCCTGAAGGGACTATAACTAGGTGACGTAGTTTAGCCGGCACCTCTGAAAGGGGGTGTGGGAGGGTATTTCTACGGAGTGGCGGCAAAGTGCATTGTGTTGATGCAGGTGGTGTGGACGACATCATTTTTCTCTGGCTGTGGGGGCCGTTGCTGGGAGGCTTTTCTAGCTTCTTTCTATTGTACGAAATAAAAGTGACTATTTCAACACTCGCTGGGTTTTTGTGTGCACTTCTTCAGTGTTGATCTCCCTCTCTCTCTCTCTCTCTCTCTCTCTCTCTCTCTCTCTCTCTCTCTCTCCTTGATTGTGTGTGTACATGTCTGCAGATACAGGATTCTGTTCATGTTCCTGGTTATAATAATGAAGCATCAGTCAAAAATAAACTAAATACACAATGATACAGGGATTTTTAACTGACAGACAGTACTGCATTGCTCAGGCTTGCCCACAGTGTAAGAATACTAAACTATTCTGTTATCTGGTGGTAGTTCTTTGGATCATACAGGTACTAATGCCAAAGAAAGGATCATTTTTGTTGACTTGATGAAGTTTGATCATCTCTAGTTTATTTTGACAACTCATCTAATCAAGTATTCACATGTTATTGAACTAACATCTGAATGAGCTCGCAAATCAGAATTCATACAGATTGAAACAAAATCATATGATATACCTTCTTTAAGTCAATAAAAATCATTTTAAAGTACACACATGCATGTGTGTACATAAACACACACAACATGCATGCGCGCGTGCGCACACACACATACACACACATTAACTGAAATTAATTCAGATGACGTAGACACACAGAAGACCGTAAGTCCATACCCCATCAGGGAGATGAATAAAGCACATATTGATGTTAATCACACTGACATGAAAAAAAATGAAAATCCGAATATCATGGCAACGGAAGTCCGAGTACACCTTCAAAATAGATACTGTGATCATTTACAGATCTACACAGACG
>NC_134880.1:53246443-53256443 GCF_041734735.1 Babylonia areolata | reverse complement strand
CCACACACACACACACACACACACACACACACACACACACACACACACACACACACACGTTGGCACACACACACACACACACACACACACACACACACACACACACACATTGGCACACACACACACACACATACACACACATTGGCGCACACACACACACACACACACACACACACACACACACACATTGGCACACTCGCGCGCACTCGCGCACACTGACTCACACGCGGCACGGCACACACACGCGCGCGGCACACACACACACACAAGCACACACACTGGCACGCACTGACGCACGCGCACACACACACACACACACACACACACACACACACACACACACACACACACACTTGATCACCGATGAGCACTGAATCGCACAGAAGAAATCCATCAGATCACCAATGGAAGGGGACAGAACCACGTTGAACAGGGAATATCTATATTAGTCTGAGTGATTCCCCTTGACGCTGGTCGCTGAAAACTGGGGTGATCAAGACAACGAATGCTTGTGGTTGTTGTCGCAGCAGTAACAGCAGCAGCAGCAGTAGCAGTAGTAGTAGTAGTAGTAGAAAAGCAGCAGCAGTAGTAGTAGCAGCAACGGTAGTGGTGTTTGTCGTAGCAGCAGCAGCAACAGTAGCACTGAGTAGTAATAGTAGTAGCAGCAGCAGCAGCTGTAGCAGTAGTGATAATTGTAGTTGCAGCAGCAGCAGCAGTAGCACTGAGTAGTAATAGTAGTAGCAGCAGCAGCAGCTGTAGCAGTAGTGATAATTGTAGTTGCAGCAGCAGCAGCAGTAGCAGTAGTAGTAGCAGCAGCAGTGCAGCAGTAGTAGTAGCAGCGGCGGCAGTTTCGATTTAAGTATTTCCACATATTTATTAGACGAAAGTGTGTGTGTGTGTGTGTGTGTGTGTGTGTGTGTGTGTGTGTGTGTGTGTGTGTGTGTGTGTGTGTGTGTGTACCTTCATGTGCGAGAGAGAGAGAGGGGGAGAGAGAGAGAGAGAGAGAGAGAGAGAGAGAGAGAGAGCCCAGGCTTTGAAAGGTTGTTTTGAATAATTCTTCATCCGTTCAGTGATGGAAAGCCGTCAGGTGCAGACACAGCTCTTTCCCAGTGCTAGAATTCCGTCCATGACAAACATGTCATTTCAAGCTGCAATACCCCCCCCACCCCACCCCCCCACCCCACCCCATCCGCCAACCCCCCTTTTTTATGTCAATCTGTAAATGAGAAAACGGACCATTTTTGTAAGCACAAAAAGAGTTCATTCCACGTTCAAATGCCTGAATGGTTGAAAATTCATTGTTAGGTAATAAGATCAGGTTCAAAATCTCCATTCGGAAATGTTCCTTCAAAAGGTATATAAATATACATGAATAAGACAGGACTTTTACCGCCCTCCCCACACCCCTACCGTCACCCCTCTTTCCCCTTCTCCCAGAATCACCCAGGTCTCTTTCCACCCTCGCGCTACTCCTCTACTCCTCCAGTGCACTCCCCTCCGCCCCCCCCAACACCCCCCCACCGTGCCCCCACCCCCACCCCTACCGCTTCATCCCTCCCCTCTCGATCCAGAGTCCCTGGGGTGGTATAGTGGAAGTGGGTATTGACGTAAATTTTAGAGTATCAGTCTGAGCGGTCACCCTCAGAGTAATTGCTGCAGGGTCATGGTACTCTTGGGTACTGTAGCAGCGTGGTGAATAAATAATGAATAAAAGGTTCTCCCCCCCCCCCCCCCCCTTCTCTCTCTCTCTCTCTCTCTCTCTCTCTCTCTCTCTCTCTCTCACTCTCTCTCTCTCTCTCACTATTTCGGTGTCTCTCTCTGTTTTCCTTTCATCACCCCTCTCTTTCTCCCCTCCCCCCACACCTCCCACTCTCTCCACCATTTCTGTCCCTCTTTCTCTCCCATTAAATTCCTATAGTATGCATCAAAAGCTTATACTGACGGTCCAACACACGCAAAACTCAGTCATGATAATAATGACATTTGTTTCTGTGAACAGAACACAAAATGTATGCACACGACAAGAGAAAGCCGAAACGTGTCAGACAAGACAGATCTCTTTTTTCTATTTCTGTTTCTGGTATTACAATGAAGAAGTCAAATCACACAGGGTTTGCGAATGGCAACACTGAAAAAAATATTTCAGTGTCCTGGTCAGTCACACCACACCCGCTGGTCAACGGCAGACACTATCTCCCGTCTTCATGTATTTCAACTGTCCGAACACAGAGAGTTTCTAACAGTCATGCTTGAAAACAATTATCCCAAATGCATATCCAATCAGTCAATAGGTCGACCGTTCATCAACAA
Organism: Babylonia areolata; assembly: GCF_041734735.1. Lineage (NCBI taxonomy): Eukaryota > Metazoa > Mollusca > Gastropoda > Neogastropoda > Buccinidae > Babylonia > Babylonia areolata. The sequence continues at coordinate 53,254,133 of NC_134880.1, read as the reverse complement.
TTTGTGACTCTGCCCTTGACACAACCCTGAAACATTTATAATTGATTGATACGAGTGCAGCGATGCCTCTAGGATGGTGTGATATTGGAATCACACTGAAACCTTGACATGGCTATTTAATGTTCTTTATTAAAGTTAGCTAGTTATGTGTTCAATAGTCCAGTTTGTTGTTTATTGTAGGTCCCCACATGAACCTCTTTTCAAATAATTATCTACAGAAGTAGTGCATACAATATTGGATTATTGATAATTTTTTGTTGTTGTCCTAATCCCGCTTCCCCCGTCCCGCCTCTCACACACACCCTTCCAATATCATGTTTTTTCTTTCTCCAACCACTGACACCCACCCTCTCCATTTTAGATTTTGTACTCTATCTTTTCTACATTCTGTTCTCTGTCTGTCTGTCTGTCTGTCTCTCTCTCTCTCTCTTCCATTTTTTAGTCCCCTCCCCCTTACCCCCCCTCCCCTCCACCTCAACCGCCCCCCTTTTCATTCGAATATACAGAAATGTCGATATCTAATTAATGCTAACAATCATCATTATGATAGGAATGATAATAATGCAAATAATAATAATGATAATATCATTTATTTTCAGTCTAATATCATCATCTTAGATGAACAGACTATAAATAAATAAACGAATGTTACCGCCTCTGCAATTTTGGATTCTGACATTGAAATCAACTATCAACTCAAACCTGGGATACGACTCTACAACTGGGACTTTTCTATGATTAACTCTCTCCATACGAACGGCGAAAGAGACGACGTTAACAGCTTTCACCCCAATTACCATCATCAAAATATTGCAAGGCTCTTATACTGAAGAGGTGAATGTTGACAAAGAATACCATAATTCTTACGACGGAAGCTAAAGGTTGGGTCATTCAGACACCCACAGGACATCCGAGGGGTCTGTGTAGAGGAGAAGAGAGGACTGGCCGTACTGAGTGAGTTAAAGCCACACTGGAACATCCGATACGTCAGTTCCATACAAACGTGTTCTCAGTGCTAAGATACACTTCATTCATTGACCGCTACCGATTACACGTCAATAAATCATCCCCTTCAACGTTGGGTTAAAATGCAGTAAAGCCATATAGATGCACACGGCAGTGACTGCTTCTGTCACTCTTAAAAAAACTGCTGTGTTTTGATTCAGTTTCCATTTTCAATATAATGTCCAAATCCCATATACCAATACCATTATGTACAAGTCCAGCAGACGAGGTGGCCGAGTGGTTAAGGCGATGGACAGCTGATCCACTGGGTCTCCCCGCATGGGTTCTAATCCCGTCCTTGTCGGTGTGTGTGTTGTGTGTGTGTGTGTGTGTGTGTGTGTTTGTGTGTTTGTGTGTGTGTGTGTGTTTGTGTGTGTGTGTGTGTGTGTGTGTGTGTGTGTGTGTGTGTGTTTGTGTGTGTGTGTGTGTGTGTGTGTGTGTGTGTTTGTGTGTGTGTGTGTGTGTGTGTGTGTGTTTGTGTGTGTGTGTGTGTGTGTGTGTGTGTGTGTGTGTGTGTTTGTGTGTGTGTGTGTATGTGTGTGTGTGTGTGTGTGTGTGTGTGTGTGTGTGTGTTTGTGTGTGTGTGTGTGTGTTGTGTGTGTGTGTGTGTGTGTGTGTTTGTGTGTGTGTGTGTGTGTGTGTGTGTGTGTTTGTGTGTGTGTGTTTGTGTGTGTGTGTGTGTGTGTGTGTGTGTGTGTGTGTGTTTGTGTGTGTGTGTGTGTGTGTGTGTGTGTGTGTGTTTGTGTGTGTGTTTGTGTGTGTGTGTGTGTGTGTGTTTGTGTGTGTGTGTGTGTGTGTGTGTGTGTGTGTTTGTGTGTGTGTGTGTGTGTGTGTGTGTTTGTGTGTGTGTGTGTGTGTGTGTGTGTTTGTGTGTGTGTGTGTGTGTGTGTGTGTGTGTTTGTGTGTGTGTGTGTGTGTGTGTGTGTGTGTGTGTTTGTGTGTGTGTGTGTGTGTGTGTGTGTGTGTTTGTGTGTGTGTGTGTGTGTGTGTGTGTGTGTGTGTGTGTGTGTGTGTTTGTGTGTGTGTGTGTATGTGTGTGTGTGTGTGTGTGTGTGTGTGTGTGTGTGTGTGTGTGTGTGTGTGTGTGTGTGTGTGTGTGTGTGTGTGTTTGTTTTGTTTTTTGTTGTTGTTTTTTTGGTGTGTTTTTTTCTCTCTCTTTTTTTCGGTTTTTTTTTTTGGGGGGGGGGGGGGGGAAGGGGGGTGGGCGGGACTGGGGGGGGGTTACGCTGCTGGTCATGCATCTGCTAAGTAGTTGTGATGTAACGTATATGGATTTTTTCGGACGCAGTGACGGAAGCCACCTCGGGAAATACTGAACTGAATGAACTCCCAGTGTGTGTGTGTGAGTGTGCAGGGGGGGGGAGGGACTGGGGGGAATGGGGGTGGAGAGGGGTACTGATGGGGAAGGCGGGGAGTGGGGAACGAAATGTAAAGTGCTTTGGGCAGTATTTCTGGAGGAATGCGCTAAATAAATGTCCATTATCAAATAACACCAGGCGGCATGTCATTTCATAAAAAAAACCCACATCAACTCCCCTCCCCAGAATCGATCTCATCGGGCTTAGGGTAACAGGCAGTGGAAGTTCTTCCTGAAACGGTTATCCGTTGTCACAGGAAACAAATTAGTACCTGTGAAAACTTTCAGAACTTGTCGTTTTCTCCACAACGTAAGCGATGGAACATCATTATGACAGGAGACGCAGAGTACACCCTTGTCATAATTATGGTCCCAAACCTAAATGGACCTCCATACTATCATCGTCATCATCGTCGTCCTCCTCCTCCTCTTTATTCATGATCAACAATGAATAAGTGAATAAATAAATAAATAAATAATACATAAATAAATATATAAGTAATTAAATAAACAAATAATGATGATATAATAAAGTCTGGCTAACACCTGTTTGTTTCGACTCTTCTTTTCATTGTGGCATCAATGCACACAAAATCACATTTCCATTTTCTGCTCTTTTTAAAGTTTTCTTTTTATGTAACCTGTTCATTAAGAGCTGGGTGTTAGGAGGAGGAAGGTGGCAGAATGGTTAAGACGTTCAGCTGCCAATACAGAGAGTCCGTGAGGGTGTGGGTTCGAATCCCGCTCTCGCCCTTTCTCCTAAGTTTGACTGGAAAATCAAACTGAGCGTCTAGTCTTTCGGATGAGACGATAAACCGAGGTCCCGTGTGCAGCACGCACTTGGCGCACTGAAAAAGAACCCATGACAACGAGAGTGTTGTCCTCTGGCGAAATTACGTAAAATGAAATCCACTTTCATAGGTACACAAATATGTAAGCATGCACTCAAGGCCTGACTAAGCGCGTTGGGTTATGCTGCTGGTCAGGCATCTATCTGCTCGACAGATGTGGTGTAGCGTGTATGGATTTGTCCGAACGCAGTGACGCCTCCTTGAGAAAGTGAAACTGAAACTGAAACTGGGTGTACAATATGTAAAGTTTAACTTCAGCGTACACACACACACACACACACACACACACACACACACACACACACACACAGAGAGAGAGAGAGAGAGAGAGAGAGAGAGAGAGAGAGAGAGAGATGTACATACATACATACATACATATACTTTGTGCCGCATGATTAATAAATATGCTTATGAACAGAAAAATAGCTGTGTCTACAGAATGCATATCATTCATTTATATTTTTAAAAGGTGCTAACGCGATCCGATCATCAACCTATAAATGATGCGTACGTGTGGGGGACTGCTTGGATTGTAGGTAGTGTGTCCGTGTGTGTGTGTGTGTGTGTGTGTGTGTGTGTGTGTGTGTGTGTGTGTGTGTGTGTGTGTGTGTGTGCATAAGTGACAGACAGACAGACAGACAGACAGTGACTGTATGTGTATGTGTGCCTGCACGCGCGTGTGTGTGTTTATGTGTGTGTTTGTGTGTGTGTGTGAGAGAGAGAGACAGACAGACAGACAGAGACAGAGACAGAGAGACAGCATATGTGATCGTGACTACTTGAATTGTACCCCCCGCCCCACACCTCCCACACCCCCAACCCCAGCCACACACCCCAACCCCAGCCACACCCCCAACTCCATCTCAATACTGCCTCCGCAGTCTCAGCCATGTGTTCGGGGTGCCTGGTGGACTGAAATCACTTTGCGACCTGACGTGGCTGTTGTTACTTGATTATGATGTCCAAGACGACAGTAAATGTAACGCCGTGTCTCGCTCTGTCAGTGTAATCTACTGTATTCTATTAATTTTTGTCACAACAACAGATTTGTCTGTGTGTGTGTGTGTGTGTGTGTGTGTGTGTGTGTGTGTGTGTGTGTGTGTGTGAAATTTGTACCGCTCTTCCCATTGGATTGTGTCACCGCGGTACAATGTATGCCACCTTTTTTTTTCTTTTTTTTTTTTTTGGCTTGTTTGTTTGTTTGGTGGTGGTTGTTATTTTCCTTCTCTGCAAGCATATTTATTTCGCTGAGTGGGTTTTTCCACAGAATGTTGCCGCGGGTTCTTTTACGTGCACAAAGAGCGCGCTGCACGCGGAGCTTCCGGGTGTATTTCGTCTCATTCGAAAGACTAGCACCCAGACTTACTTCCGTGGAAATAAAACAATAAGTTTTTATTGTTCAGTATGAAAGGTTATTTATATAAAAAAAAAAATTTTTAACCGTTTTAAAAAAGTTTAACAAAGCGAAAAAAAAAACACCAAAAAAAACTCACACTAAATGAGGAGTCAGCATCGCAAACTGCAAGAATGAATTCAGCAAAATAGCATCAACATTTTTTCACATACAGAAAAAAAACCGCCATAATGATATGCGTTGTTAGTCTCGTCTCATGTTTAATACGGAAGAATTATAAGAGGAGCGTGTTCAGTCCACCTCAGTGAATTCCTAGTCACGTTTTTTTTTCTCCACAGGATAATAGTGACCACAGTTCCTGAGCTCCATGAACTGGTGTGGCAGGTGGGTGTGTGGTAGGAAAACCTCTGCTGTGCCCGAACCTGAACCAGCACGAGGTACCCCCTCCCACCCACCCACCACCCACCCCCACCCCCCATCACAGACCTCAGTCGCCACAGCCAGGACACGTGTCGTGTAGGAAGGTGCAGTCAGCTGTCAACTTGAGCAAAACTGGTCGCGGACAAGGCAAGACAAGGCAAGGCAAGATAAGGTGTGACAGGGCAAGGCAAGGCCAGAAATTACGAGGCAAAGGAAGATGTGACCAAGGCGGGGCAAGGCAAGGCACGTTGTGACAAGGCAAGGCAAGTTGTGACAAGGCAAGGCAAGCTGTGACAAGGCGGGGCAAGGCAAGGCAAGTTGTGACAATCCCAAGGAAGTTGTGACAAGGCAAGGCAAGGCAAGACAAGTTGTGGCAAGCCCAAGGAAGTTGTGACAAGGCAAGGCAAGGCAAGGCAAGTTGTGGCAAGCCCAAGGAAGTTGTGACAAGGCGGGGCAAGGCAAGGCAAGTTGTGACAAGCCCAAGGAAGTTGTGACAAGGCGGGGCAAGGCAAGATATGAAAAGATAAGGCAAGGCATGGAAAGATGAGGTGCTACAAGGTAAGGTAAGGTCAGAAATGACAAGGCAACGCAGCACAGAACACCACAGCACACCACACCGCACAACACCACACCACACTACACCACACCGCAAAGCACCACACTGCACCACACCGCACAACACCACACCGCACAGCACCGCACAACACCACACCACACAACACCACACTACACCACACCGCAAAGCACCACACTGCACAACACCACACCGCACAGCACCGCACAACACCACACCACACAACACCACACTACACCACACCGCAAAGCACCACACCGCACAACACCACACCGCACAGCACCGCATAACACCACACAGTACAGCACCGCACAACACCACTCAGCACAGCACCGCACAACACCACACCACACCGCACAACACAGCACCACACCGTACAACATGAACAACAACACCACACCGCACCATACCACAACACAGCACCACACAACACAACACCACACAACAGGCGGCGTAATCACTCGTGTCAATGGAGGAGAGACGCGATAATGCCAAAAACCAGTTAGGACCATAACACTCTCCTCCTCCTCCTCCTCCTTCTCCTCCTGCTGCTTCTCCTCCTCCTCCTCCTCCTCCTTCTTCTCCTTCTCCTCCTCCTCCTTCTTCTTCTTCTTCTTCTCCTCGTCCTCCTCCTCCTCCTTCTTCTCCTTCGCCTCCTTCTTCTTCTTCTTCTCCTCCTCCTCCTTCTCCTTTTCCTCCTTTTCTTCCTTCTCCTCCTCCTTCTCCTTCTCCTCCTCCTCCTTCTTCTCCTTCTCCTCCTCTTCCTCCTTCTTCTCCTTCTTCTTCTCCTCCTCCTCCTTCTCCTCCTCCTCCTTCTTCTCCTTCTCCTCCTCCCTCCTCCTCCTCCCTTTCTCCTCCTCCTCCTCCTCTTCCTCCTTCTCGTTCTTCTCCTCCTCCTCCTCCTCCTTCTTCTTCTCCTCCTCCTCCTTCTTCCGACACACGTTGAACATCAATACACCTCTAATACACTTCGTGACACTCACAGCCGAACCAGTTTGAGTCACATTAAGGGCATTGACGTGACCTCCTCCTCTCTCTCTCTCCCTCTCTCTCTCTCTCTCTCTCTCTCTCTCTCTCTCTCGTTTTTGTTGTCACAAGGACGGATTGGTAGACTAGGCAATGCCTAAAATCTTTATCCTTTTTTTTAAATTCTCTCTCTCTCTCTCTCTCTCTCTCTCTCTCTCTCTCTCTCTCTCTCTCTCTCTCTCTCTCTCTCTCTCCTTCTGTTTGTGTATGCGTGTGTTTGTTTGTCTGTCTGTCTGTCTGTCTGTGCACATGTATTTTTGCATGTGTGCTGCATGCCTCTGAGTGTGTGTGTGTGTGTGTGTGTGTGTGTGTGTGTGTTCGCGCGTGCGTGCGCCCGTGCCTGTGTGTCTGTGAATTTGACGTTATACGAAAAGTGTCAATATGTATGATTTTATTATAGCCTAGCATGTTTTCCTTTCCTTCCCATTTCAGTAAATTCCGTCGGAGACACTCCTTCTTCTCCTTCACCTTCTTCTTCTCCTTCACCCTCTTCTTCTTCTCCTTCATCTTCTTCCTCTTCTTCTCCTTCATCTTCTTCCTCTTCTTCTCCTTCATCTTCTTCCTCTTCTTCTCAGAGTCACTGGGGCGCTGCACTGAAGAAGTGTCCCCCATATTTCTCCACGTCTTTCAGTTGTGTGTCAAACCCTGGGAATCTGCTCACGGTTTTCTTGTCCGTTCTACATTGATGGTGGTCCATCGGTTACTTTGATGTTGTTGTTGTGTGTGTGTGTGTGTGTGTGTGTGTGTGTGGAGGAAGGTGGCAGAATGGTTAAGACGCTCAGCTGCCAATACAGAGAGTCCGTGAGGGTGTGGGTTCGAATCCCGCTCTCGCCCTTTCTCCTAAGTTTGACTGGAAAATCAAACTGAGCGTCTAGTCTTTCGGATGAGACGATAAACCGAGGTCCCGTGTGCAGCACGCACTTGGCGCACTGAAAAAGAACCCATGGCAACGAGAGTGTTGTCCTCTGGCGAAATTACGTAAAATGAAATCCACTTTCATAGGTACACAAATATGTAAGCATGCACTCAAGGCCTGACTAAGCGCGTTGGGTTATGCTGCTGGTCAGGCATCTGCTCAACAGATGTGGTGTAGCGTGTATGGA
>NC_134880.1:53228943-53238943 GCF_041734735.1 Babylonia areolata | reverse complement strand
CGGCCACCTTGCTGGTCAAGGTGATGGAGGAGGACGGCAGGTGAGATGGTGGGGGGAGGGGAGGGTTGTGGGGGGGGGGGGGAGGTGGTAGTGATTTATTTAATGGATCGAAATTCACTTCTCTCTCTCTCTCTCTCTCTCTCGCTCGCTCGCTCGCTTTCTCCCCCCTCCCCATCTCTCTATCTACCCTTAAGTACGCACGCACGCAAAGATACGTGTGTACACACGCACTCACACACACACAAAAAAAACAACCCACAAAGAAAACAAAAACCGACTCAGATTTGAAAGATGTTTATATATTTCCATCCAGGTACAACCTGTCCACAAAGGTACGGGAGATCTTTGGGGATGACTTCCGGTTTGCCGAGGACCTGCGCACCAGAGAGGCGACGGTGGAGGATGTACTGTCTCACAAAATGGCCTTCTCTTACCACAACAGGATCCGTTACGACAATAACCTGACCAGAGCCAACTTGAAGGAGTTAGTCTTTTCTTCTTCTTCTATATATATATATATATAAAATGAAGTGTTTATTGTTTGTTGGTTGGTTTGTTGGTTGGTTGGTGGTGTTTTTGTATGTTTGTTTTTGTGCCGAGGGAATTTTTTGGCACAACACAACTCAGCACAGCACAGCACAACACAAATGTCACAGCACAGCACAACGGCACAACACAGCATGGCATATCACAGTACAACACAGCACAGCATAGCACATCACAGTACAACACAGCATGACATATCACAGTACAACACAGCACAGCATGGCATATCACAGTACAACACAGCACAGCATAGCACATCACAGTACAACACAGCATGACATATCACAGTACAACACAGCACAGCATGGCATATCACAGTACAACACAGCACAGCATAGCACATCACAGTACAACACAGCATGACATATCACAGTACAACACAGCACAGCATGGCATATCACAGTACAACACAGCACAGCATAGCACATCACAGTACAACACAGCACAGCATGGCACACAACATGGCACACACAGCGTGGCACAGCACAGCACAGCATGGCACAACACAGCACAGCATGGCACAGCACAGCATGGCACAACACAGCATGGCACAACACAGCACAGCATGGCACAACACAGCATGGCACAGCACAGCATGGCACAACTCAGCACAGCATGGCACAGCACGGCACAGCATGGCATAACAAAACATGGCACAGCACAGCACAACATGGCACAACACAGCATGACACAGCACAGCATGGTATAACAAAACATGGCACAGCACAGCACAACATGGCACAACACAGCATGGCACAGCACAGCATGGCACAACACAGCACAACATGGCACAACACAGCATGGCACAGCACAGCATGGCATAACAAAACATGGCACAGCACAGCACAACATGGCACAACACAGCATGGCACAGCACAGCATGGCACAACACAGCACAGCATGGCACAGCACGGCACAGCATGGCACAACAAAACATGGCACAGCACAGCACAGCATGGCACAGCACAGCACAGCATGGCACAACACAGCATGGCACAACACAGCACAGCATGGCACAACACAGCATGGCACAGCACAGCATGGCACAACTCAGCACAGCATGGCACAGCACGGCACAGCATGGCATAACAAAACATGGCACAGCACAGCACAACATGGCACAACACAGCATGGCACAGCACAGCATGGCACAACACAGCACAGCATGGCACAGCACGGCACAGCATGGCACAACAAAACATGGCACAGCACAGCACAACATGGCACAACACAGCACAGCATGGCACAACACAGCATGGCACAGCACAACACAGCACAGCATGGCACAACACAGCACAGCATGACACAACACAGCACAGCATGACACAACACAGCACAGAACAGCACAACAAAGCACGGCACAGCACAATGATATCATACATTCCCACTATCCCCCCCACCCCCCCACCCCCACCCCCGCCCCCTTTTGTGCAGTCGCCTGAAGCACATGAGGTCAACGGACGGGTTCAGAACCGTGTTCAAGTACAGCAACGTCATGTACGGCCTGGCCACACGTATGGCGGAAGTCATCGGGGGCGAAAGCTGGGAGGATCTGATAAGGCGTCACCTCTTTGAACCTCTCGCTATGAACAGGTCCAGTTCGTGGTGTTTTTTTGTTTGTTTTTTTCCCACCACTCCTGTTTTCACCTTCTTTCTTTCTTTCTTTTCTTTTTTTTTTCCCCTCTCCTTCTTCCCTTCTTTCTGTGTGTGTGTGCGTGTGTGTGTGTGTGTGCGTGTGTGTGTGTGCGTGTGTGTGTGTGTGTGTGTATTCTGTTTCGTTTTTTGTTTAATGCAGTTCTTTTGTCCTACTTGCGTTTGGGATAAATATCTGTCTGAGTGTGTATGTGTGCGTGCCTGAAATGTGATTAAATGACACAGGAAACGAATGATGAGCGCCCAGTGGCAGTCGTCAGTCGGCTCTACCCAGGTAGACAGCCTGTTGTGTAATTAACCCCGTGTTTCTAAAGCGCTTAGAGCTTGGTCTCCCACCGAGGATAGGCGTTTATAAGTATCCATGTGAATTAATCAATCAATAAATGCTCACTCACTTCTGGCATGTGTACATTGTGCAATGCTAATGCTGTATCTCTCTTGTATCTTACTGGGGTTTTTGACTCACTTGTGTAAACAAAGTGAGTCTATGTTTTAACCCGGTGTTCGGTTGTCTCTGTGTGTGTGTGTGTGTGTGTGTGTGTGTGTGTCCGTGTGTCTGTGTGTCCGTGGTAAACTTTAACATTGACATTTTCTCAGTTGACACCAAATTAGTCATAAAAATAGGAAAAATTCAGTTCTTTCCAGTCATCTTGTTTAAAACAATATTGCACCTCTGGGATGGGCACAAAAATTTTTTTTTAAAAGAAGCGTAATTATATGCAAACTGCATTTACTGTTATATTTATATTTTTCGTATTCTCTAAACTTGGCACTTTGATCTGATATTCTGACATAACAACAAAAGCAGTCATTATTATCATTTTTTGTTCAAACAGGAACTTCTTTTGCTAAGCATGGAATTTTTATTTATTTGCAAACGTTTTGGTGCAGATAGTAAAAAAGGGAAATTACTCTGTAATTAATGCTAGGGGACTTAATTTATCTCAAGTGAGTCTTGAAGGCCTTGCCTCTCTTGTTTTGTTTGTTTGTTTTTTGTTTGTTTGTTGTTTTTTCTCCTTTCCTTTTCTTCCTGAAAATGTACATCTTTAACAAAAGCAGTTGGTGTGGCCATTCTAAGCTGTTGTCAGCACATATCTTTTTTCTTTTCTTTTTTTCTTTTTTTTTTTTTTTACAGTTGTATAGGTTACATAGAATATGTAACATTTTCATGTGCCTGGAATAAACAGGTCTTGTCTTGTCTTGTCTGGTTATTTACTGAACACACCATTGGATTTGTTGCTGCTTTGTGAGTTTGCAGTGTGTGTGTGCCTGCAGTGAGAGGTAGACGAAAAGCATCTTGGTAAAAGTCGACTTACTTGGGATAAAATAGGCGACGTATCGAGCCACAGGCTTTTCCTCAGGCAAATGTAATGAGTGAGTGACAGACAGGGTGTGTGTGTGTGTGTGTGTGTGTGTGTACTTACCTGTAAGAATACAAGCCTGTTTAAACCAACAGGTCCACCTTCTCCAAGGATGCCGCGTCAGACACAGAGAACACAGCACGCCCCGTCATCAGCTACTTCGGTACTCTGAAGCCCGTGTCACCTCTGCTTCCTGTGTAAGTCTGTCTTCTCTGTCTTCTCTGTCTTATGTCTTTCTGTCTTTGTCTGTCCGTCTTTCTCACTCTTTCTGTCTCTGTGTCACTGTCCGTTTCTTTCTCTCATTCTCTCTGGCGAGTGTGGGCGCCCACGCCCCCCCCCCCCCCCACCCCCCACGATTTCTCGCAATTGAGAGAAAATGTGGGAGGGGAACGACCGCGATTTCTCGCAATCCCACGATTTCTCCCAAAGTGAGAGAAATTGTGAGATTGCGAGAAATCGTGGGCTTACACACCCAGTGTCAACTAATGCGCGCTCGTGTGTGTGTGTGTGTGTGTGTGTGTGTGTGTGTGTGTGTGTGTGTGTCTGTTTCTGTATGTCTAATAATGATTATTATTATCATTGTTGTTGTTGTCGTCGTCATCATCAGCATTCCTGTCTTTCGTGGGTCCTCCAACCTCCCTTTTGTTGTTGTTGTTGTTTGTTATTTTTGTGTGTGTGTCTTTTGTTGTTGTTGTTGTTGTTGTTCGTTATTTTTGTGTGTGTGTCTTTTGTTTCTTTCATTTTTTTTTTCAACATTTATTCATTGAAATGAACGTACAACACAAAATGACACTGTAATTAGCAAATAAGAAAGACTGGTTGCTCTCTTTATACACAAGGTCCACCACCAGAAGTCAATGCCGCCCATGCTACCGACCCAACCAGCATCCAGGCAAAGAAAGGGTACATTGGAACAAACCCGAACCCCCCTCCACCCCGCCACCCCCCATCCCCTTATAAAAAGAGGGGGAAAAAAGAAAATCTGGGCTTGTCCATGTAAATTTCGACACTGCAATTATACAAAATCTTCTTCTTCTTCTTCTTCTTCTTCTTCTTCTTCTTCTTCTTCTTCTTCTTCTTCTTTATCATCATCATCATCATCATCAGTAGTAGTAGTAGTAGTAGTGGCAGCAGTAGTTATGACGTGGATCCTGTCTGCTCAGACTGTGGTCGGAGCTTGCCGGCTCGGGGGCAGTGGTCTCGACGGCCGATGACATGGCCAAGTGGATGAACTTTTACCTGAGCAAAGGTCAGGGATGGGAGGGCAGGCAGGTGATGCCTGAGAGCACGATGGAGCAGCTGTACATGCCGCGCACCGCCCGGAACACGCCCTTACTCAAGTACTTCCGGCAGCCAGAAGTGCCCGTCACCTTCTCCCTCGACGTGTACTGCTTGGGCCTTATAACAGGCTTCTACAGAGGTGAGGGTTCTACAAAAGTGAGAGGGGTGGTGGGTTCTGACAGGGTTCAACAGAGGTGAGGTGGTGGGTTCTGACAGGGTTCTACAAAGGTGAGGTGGTGGGTTCTGACAGGGTTCTACAGAGGTGAGAGGGGTGGTGGGTTCTGACACGGTTCTACAGAGGTGAGGTGGTGGGTTCTGACAGGGTTCTACAGAGGTGAGAGGGGTGGTGGGTTCTGACAGGGTTCTACAGAGGTGAGAGGGGTCGTGGGTTCTGACAGGGTTCTACAAAGGTGAGAGGGGTGGTGGGTTCTGACAGGGTTCTACAGAGGTGAGAGTGGTGGTGGGTTCTGATAGGGTTCTACAGAGGTGAGGTGGTGGGTTCTGACAGGGTTCTACAGAGGTGAGAGGGGTGGTGGGTTCTGACAGGGTTCTACAGAGGTGAGGTGGTGGGTTCTGACAGGGTTCTACAGAGGTGAGAGGGGTGGTGGGTTCTGACAGGGTTCTACAGAGGTGAAGTGATGAGTTCTGACAGGGTTCTACAGAGGTGAGAGGGGTGGTGGGTTCTGATAGGGTTCTACAGAGGTGAAGTGATGAGTTCTGACAGAGTTCTACAGAGGTGAGAGGGGTGGTGGGTTCTGACAGGGTTCTACAGCGTTGAAGTGATGAGTTCTGACAGGGTTCTACAGAGGTAAGAGGGGTGGTGGGTTCTGACAGGGTTCTACAGAGGTGAGGTGGTGGGTTCTGACAGGGTTCTACAGAGGTGAGGTGGTGGGTTCTAACAGGGTTCTATAGAGGCGAGAGGGGTTGGTTTTGACAGGGTTCTACAGAGGTGAGGTGGTGGGTTCTAACAGGGTTCTATAGAGGCGAGAGGGGTTGGTTTTGACAGGGTTCTACAGAGGTGAGGTGGTGGATTCTGACAGGGTTCTACAGAGGTGAGGTGGTGGGTTCTGACAGGGTTCTATAGAGGTGAGGTGGTGGATTCTGACAGGGTTCTACAGAGGTGAGGTGGTGGGTTCTAACAGGGTTCTATAGAGGCGAGAGGGGTTGGTTTTGACAGGGTTCTACAGGAGTGAAAGGGGTGTGTTTTGACAGTGTTCTACAGAGGTAAGAGGGGTGTGTTTTGACAGGGTTCTGCAGAGGTGAGAGGGTTGTGTTTTGACAGGGTTCTACAGAGGTAAAAGGGGTGTGATTTGACATGGTTCTATAGAGGTAAGAGGGGTGTGTTTTGACAGTGTTCTACAGAGGTAAAAGGGGTGTGATTTGACATGGTTCTATAGAGGTAAGAGGGGTGGGTTTTGACAGTGTTCTACAGAGGTAAGAGGGTGTGTTTTGACATGGTTCTATAGAGGTAAGAGGGGTGTGTTTTGACAGTGTTCTACAGAGGTAAGAGGGTGTGTTTTGACATGGTTCTATAGAGGTAAGAGGGGTGTGTTTTGACAGTGTTCTACAGAGGTAAGAGGGTGTGTTTTGACATGGTTCTATAGAGGTAAGAGGGGTGGGTTTTGACAGTGTTCTACAGAGGTAAGAGGGGTGTGTTTTGACAGTGTTCTACAGAGGTAAGAGGGTGTGTTTTGACAGTGTTCTGCAGAGGTGAGAGGGTTGTGTTTTGACAGGGTTCTACAGAGGTAAAAGGGGTGTGATTTGACATGGTTCTATAGAGGTAAGAGGGGTGTGTTTTGACAGTGTTCTACAGAGGTAAGAGGGTGTGTTTTGACATGGTTCTATAGAGGTAAGAGGGGTGGGTTTTGACAGGGTTCTACAGAGGTGAGGTGGTGGGTTCTAACAGGGTTCTATAGAGGCGAGAGGGGTTGGTTTTGACAGGGTTCTACAGGAGTGAAAGGGGTGTGTTTTGACAGTGTTCTACAGAGGTAAGAGGGGTGTGTTTTGACAGTATTCTACAGAGGTAAGAGGGGTGTGTTTTGACAGTGTTCTACAGAGGTAAGAGGGTGTGTTTTGACAGTGTTCTACAGAGGTAAGAGGGGTGTGTTTTGACATGGTTCTATAGAGGTAAGAGGGGTGTGTTTTGACAGTGTTCTACAGAGGTAAGAGGGTGGTTTCTGACAGGGTATTAATGGATTTTTAACTCTATACAACTTTAGAGGTAAGGGATGGTATTTAGATGAACAGGGACTGAGAGCCGTATAAATTTGTCAAGCAGAACAACTGACAGATATTTCGCTCATCAGATTTCCTGCTCATCGTTGATTGTAGTTGTTGCCTTCCCTGCTGTCTGTGCATCTGGCAGTTCCCACATGGTATGCAGAGGACAAGGACTTTTGATCCCTCTCCTCCTATCATCTGAACTATTCCAAATCACCGGACATGCGCTGATGCAGCCGACCAGGAGGCATGTGTCCACGGGCAGGAGGCATGTGTCCAGGAGTCACGTGTCCACGGATAGGAGGCATGTGTCCACGGGCAGAATGCATGTGTCCAGGAGTCACGTGTCCACGGATAGGAGGCATGTGTCCACGGGCAGAATGCATGTGTCCAGGAGTCACGTGTCCACGGATAGGAGGCATGTGACCACGGGCATAATGCATGTGTCCAGGAGTCACGTGTCCACGGGTAGAATGCATGTGTCCAGGAGTCACGTGTCCACGGATAGGAGGCACGTGTCCACGGGTAGGAGGCATGTGTCCACGGCAGGATGCATGTGTCCACGGGCAGAATGCATGTGTCCAGGAGTCACGTGTCCACGGGCAGAATGCATGTGTCCAGGAGTCACGTGTCCACGGGCAGGAGGCCCATACACGGACCGGGCTTTTTCACTCTCCCCCTCCTCTCCACAAGACCTTGAGTGGTGGTCTGGGTCCTAGTCATTCTAGCTGGGCAATGAACCGAGGGCCCGTGTGCAACGTGTATTTAGCGCATGTAACAGATATATCGCATTTGATGTCTCTATGTATTATATTGATTGACTGTGATTATTGCATATGTATGATAATGATTACTGTATGTAAGGTTCACATCAACTTAACATTTAAGCATTTTATGTCTTTTTCGTATTCATACTGACTGGCTGTGATTTTCGTGACTTCTTTGTGTAGCGTACACCGCATATGAATTTCTCATCCATTGAGAAAAAAAAGCATTTAGTTGTGTGTTCTGTAATTGCGATTTCGTCATGTGCTGTGTTGCCTTGCCACATGCGTTGTGGCCGTGTACTGTTTGCCTTTTGTCCGTTTCGTTTTTTTCCCTCCATGTGGACTTGCTGGACTAAAACATGACTTGGCTTGTAACCTGCCGTCCCAACAGGGTACCCCATCCTGGGTCACAGCGGATCGTCCTTCGGATTCCGAAGCTTAATGACCCTGGTGCCGTCAATGAAGGTGGGGATCTTCTCCGTCATGACGGGCAAAGACAGCAACTACTACAAACGCGGAGCCCTGCACGCCTATCTGTTGGACAAGGTCAGGTGTTGGTTTCTGTGTTATTTGTTGTTGTTGTTGTTTGTGGGGCCTACATCCTCTTTCCCCCCCACTTTTTACCCCTTGTCAATACACTTTCAAACACGGTCTTCATTCACACCCATCTTAAAGTCTTAACTCCCGAGAGCAAGGTTTCGGTTGCGCCCCTTTTCTCTGCATTCAAATTTTGTATTACGTGTAGCTGACACATTTTGTACTTTCCAAAGTCAATTCAGGTCTAGATTGGAAGCTGCTAGGCAAATCTCGCTCTCTGCCATAAATGAAGCCAAACCGTAGCTTTATTAGGCTTTTATTTTGAATAAACCTTCACCGACGTCACAGTGTCAGACTCTGGTGAGAAACTGGCTTGATTCAAATCGCCCGCCATTTATAGTCCGGTTCAGGCTTTAAGCGATAGCTTTCGCTCATGTTTTGTTTTTGTTGTTGTTTTGTTTTGTTTTGTGTGTGTTTTTTTCTCTCCTGTTGTCTGGCGCATCCTGTGTTGCGGGTTTGCGATCCAGGGATGTTTAACTCACTCAGTACGACCAGTCCTCTCTTCTCCTCTACACAGACCCCTCGGATGTCCAGTGGGTGTCTGAATGACCCAACCTTTAGCTTCCGTCGTCAGAATTGTGGTATTCTTTGTCAACATTCATGTCTTCGGTATAAGAGCCTTCCGCTTCCAATATTTTGATGATGGTAATTGGGGTGAAACGCTGTTAACGTCGTCTCTTTCGCCGTTCGTATGGAGAGAGTTAATGACTGTGTGCATCTGTCTGGGTTAGTTGTTGTTGCTCCTGGGTGTTGCTGCTTGCGTTCTAGCTGAGTGTACGAACGCTCATTTCTGTCTGGGTTTATTTGTGCTCAAAATGTGAACTTCTTTTTTTTTCCTTCACGGACATTCCTTCTCACCCTCAACATCCATTCACACACTTCTCCCTCTCTCTCTCTGTTTCTCTGTGTGTGTGGGGGGGGGGGGGGTGTCTGTGACTCTCTCTCTCTCTCTCTCTCTCTCTCTCTCTCTCTCTTTATCCTCATCCTCCCACCTACCATCCCTCCCCTTACCCTTTCGTCCTCCCTGTGTAAGTTGTGGTGTGTGTGTGTGTGTGGGTGGGAGTCTCTTTGTGTGTGTATGTGCGTATGTGCGTGCGTGCGTGCGTGCACGCGTGCATATCTGCACGTGTGGTATGCGTGTGTGCGCGCGCGCGCCCGCAGATGTACTCACCGCAAAGCTAAACACTCAACTCATTCAGATCATACACTGCTCACAGTCAGTGCATACGGTGTTGGTGATGGCAATACACATTCCTAACGTTGTACAGATCATACACTGCTCACAGTCAGTGCACACGGTGTTGGTGATGGAAATACACATTCCTAACGTTGTACAGATCATACACTGCTCACAGTCAGTGCACACGATGTTGGTGATGGCAACACACATTCCTAACGATGTACAGATCATACACTGCTCACAGTCAGTGCACACGATGTTGGTGATGGCAACACACATTCCTAACGATGTACCAGGTGATGAACGTCCCTTCCTGGCTCAACACCTCCACCCTCTGCTCCTTCCCCTACCCCTGGCGGACCTACAACCCCTCCACCCGGCCCCCCTACGACACG
>NC_134880.1:53216443-53223943 GCF_041734735.1 Babylonia areolata | reverse complement strand
CAAATTCTCATCCACTGACGACACTATAAATGACGCAAAACCCAAACAAAAGAAACTTCTCAACTCAAAAAAGAAATCAAATGACAACGTGCAAGAACTACCGAACACCCTGCTTCTTCACGATTCAGTCATGAATGGCGTAGAAAAAAATCGGCTTGGACACTCATATTGGTTCCATGCATCAAAGAAACGAACCCCCACATTGAGTGCTGTGCAAAAATGCCTACAAGAACTTGGCTCTGAGGGACAACAACCCGAAGCAGTGGTCATCCATTGTGGCATAAATGACCTGAAAACAGCTGATCCCGAAAAATCATGCAAATCTTTAGTGCACGTCTTAAAGGACACGGCGAAAAAATATCCAACAACGAAAATCATTGTAAGTAAACTTCCTGTCGTGAATGACGAACGAACAGAAATGAAACGTCAACTGTATAACGCCATGCTGACTTCATATCTGTATGACGTGAAGAACATTTCCTTTATAGAAAACACCAACATAAAACATCACCACCTGCGGGACAAGTTGCACCTCACCAGGAAGGGGACCAGTCTACTAGCAGGGAACGTGGGGCGTGCTGTCAGGGACCTGCTGTGGGAGACCCCCAGGAGACCTGCCCGACCAGCGCAGCACTATCAACACCACGCCTACCCCGCCTTCCACCAGCCTACGTGGTACAACCCATTCAGCAACCTGATAGACTGGTCATTGTACTGATCACCAGGAGAACTTTCACTTGTGTTCAGATCTGATTTATTCCCACGTGAACACCAGGACGCTCTGCTGTGTACTGTTCGACTATTTTATCTCTGTTCTAAATACTATAATCATTAGTACATACTCATTTAGTATATTGATTCATAACCTACCGATTATTATTATTATATATATATATATTTTTTTTTTTAAATTCCTTTATTATTATTATTTTTGGTATTATAGTTTAATGTATTTTTTTGTGTTGCGTTAAATTAGTTAACTTTTTGGAACTGTGATCAACAATAGACAATCACTGAACTTTCTCGAGCAATGACGGTCAACAACAACTTAAATGTGTTTCAGTGGAACTGTCGATCTATTGGTACAAACTGTGATCACTTAGTGCAGCATCTGGCGAATCATAATTACCAGTTGCTAGCCCTTCAATCTCTAAATGTAAAGCGAGATAAACTTCCTAAATTTGATCACTATTACTTTCCGCCATTACATCAGAAGGTGGATACCAATGAGAAAATCAGCACAGCTATATACATTCGAGAAGGGGTCAAGTACACTCCATGCCCCAGCCCCGTTCCACCAGATATACCAAATATTCATTCTTGTGCTGTAAAAGTCCAGTATAATCCTTCACTCTTAACTGTCATTTCTGTATACCTACCTCAGGGTCCAAATGACTTAAATACAGAGTGGATTCGAACATTACGGACAGACCAGGACAAAAAAGTTCTCATCACGGGAGACTTCAATGCACACTCGCCATTTTGGGAGAAAGACTGCCAGTCGATCACTAGCAATCGTTTTATTGAAAACATTGTAGATACTTCTTTATACCTACTTAACGATGGCAGAATAACACGGATACCAGACAATCCAAGTCATAGAGCAACTGCCATAGATCTCACTTTAATCTCACCAGATCTGGCACCAATATGTGACTGGAATACACTGGATGACACTCTTAATAGTGATCATTTGCCTATTATAATAAGACTTGAATCTAAAATGCCTCAGTCAATAGATCCAAACGAGGATAAGATCCCAAAATATAATTACCGACATGCGAACTGGGATAAATTCACAAGTTTACTTTCATCGTTTCAAATTTGCAACATAAACGACACAGACATCAACAGTTTATATTCGACATTTACAAATGTAGTCATCACCGCTGCAAATGAATCTATACCCAAGTACAAATCGGTTAAAGATCATAAGCACTCTGGTAATATCTGGTGGAATGAGGCTTGTGAAGCAGCAAAGAAAGAAAAGAAGTCAAAATTCAAAATATACTTAAAAGTACAATCCATCCCAAATCATTTAGAGATGAAAAAGGCTAAAAATAAAGCAAATAGTGTTAACGCACAAGCGAAAAGACAGTACTGGTCGTCTTTCTGCACAAATGAAGTTTTCAATCACAAAGATATGCAAAAGGTATGGGAAAAACTAAAATCAATGAAAAATGGAATATATTTACCACAATGCCCAATTAAACTGGACCATACAGATCTACCTTCAAATATTGAAAAGGCAGAAGTTTTTGCTGACATGTTTGGTAATCACAGTAGAATCACTGGTTTGTCAGAAGAAAATAGAAAGTTCAGAGAAAGCCAAGAGAAAAATGAAATATACCAAGGTTCAGAGAGCGTAAATCACCTATATATAAATAGTGAAATAACACCAGATGAAATAAAGGAATGTCTCTCAAATCTCAGCAGCAAAAAAACAGCAGTTGGTTTAGACGGAATTTCAAACGAAATGTTGAGACATTTGCCTGGAAATTTGACTGATTTCTTACACTTAATTTTAAAGAAATGTTGGTCTGATGGTGACATTCCTCTTGTATGGAAACAATCAATTGTTGTCCCAATACACAAACAGGGCAAACGCAGAACAGATAAAAACAGTTATCGACCAATTGCCTTAACATCGCATGTATGCAAACTAATGGAAAAAATTGTTCTAAAAAGACTTGTTCATTATTGTGAGAAGCATAGTGTAATTCCTGTAAACCAAGCTGGCTTCAGAAAAGGTAGATCCTCCACAGAACATCTAGTCAAACTGACTACACAGGTAAAGCAACAGTT
This sequence comes from Babylonia areolata, assembly GCF_041734735.1. Lineage (NCBI taxonomy): Eukaryota > Metazoa > Mollusca > Gastropoda > Neogastropoda > Buccinidae > Babylonia > Babylonia areolata. Next base: position 53,221,138 of record NC_134880.1, on the reverse strand, counting down.
TGCAAGGCGAAAAAACGTACTAGCGACTTTTTTTTATGTGAAAAAAGCATACGACCAAGTGTGGCACGCTCGACTTTTATATAAACTGAAAAATATCGGTATCACAGGCAACATGTATGATTATATTAGAAGTTTCTTATCAGATAGATTTATACAAGTAAGAATAGGAAACACCTACTCAAACCCCAGACAATTACATATGGGGTTACCACAAGGATCAGTAATTTCGCCAATTTTATTCAATATATTATTAGCAGATCTACCTAACAAGCTAGCTAAAGATACAGTCTTGGTTCAATTTGCTGATGACATTTGTTTATGGATGAAGGTGACAATGAAAAATAAAACGCCTACTAGGACACTGAATTACATAAAGAAAATATACCAGCGGGAACTTGATAAAATCAGCAACTTTATGACGGAAAATGGCTTATCATTGTCCTTAGAAAAAACAAATATGATGCTATTTAACACAGGATCAGACCCAGAAAAGCTCCCTGTGTTTACAATAAATGGTTCTATCATCAGATATACACAATATGTTAAATTTTTGGGAGTTTATATTTCTTCAAAGCTTTCGTGGAATTATCATATTGACTATATACTAAACAAAGCAAGAAAAGGTCTAAATTTCCTTAAAATAATTTGTAAACAGCACTGGGGGCAAGATACCAAAGCGTTGATATCTCTCGCAACCTCTCTCGTACGTTCACGCTTGACATACGCTCAAGAGGTATTTTTCAGTGCTCCACTGCATTTGTTAAAGAAGCTGCAAAGCATCGATTGTAAGGCTTATAAACTTGCTCTAGGTGTGCCCATTCTTACATCAAATTTAGGGACCTACAGAGAAGCAGGTGTTTTATCTCTTGATGAACAAAGGAAAGCTTCAGCCGCGAAATTCGTTATCAAATCTTTAGCATATGAAACCTTTTCAAAAGAAGAAGTTAATTTAAGTTCACAAAAAGATTTTGCTAAACGAGCTAAGACGATACAGTCTATGACATCCATCAATACATTTGCATCAGATATCATTAGTGCTACGGAATCAAGAGACAAGCAAATTGCAAAAATACCTACTTTTTCACCAGTCCCTGAATGGGAGCAGTGTAAAGCTACCTTTGACATGGATTATACAGATTTATCCAAGAACCAGTCACCATTTTTGTTAAAACCTGAAGTGCTCTCCCATATAGAAAATCAATATTCTAATTATCTAAAAATATACACAGACGGATCTGTTCTAGAAGATGGTAATTCAGGAGCGGCTTTTGTAATTCCTTCATTTAGATTAGAAAAATTATACTATATTGGTAGACAATATTCCATTTTCACAGCTGAACTTACAGCCATACTTATGGCCTTAAATCATATTTCAGACATTCCGAAAACTGTCAGTGAAATTCTATTATGTGTAGACTCGAAGTCAGTATTAAAAGCTATAGAATCTCCAAATTCAAAGAAGCGAATAGAGATGACAATGGAAATAAAACATATTATTCACCAACTGACAAAACAGGGCATTAAATTAACTTTCTGTTGGGTACCTTCGCACTGTGGAATATCTTCAAATGAGTGGGTAGACCAAGCAGCTGGAAGAGCAGCACGTAATTTCGAAGGCGCAATACAACTTGACATCCAGTTAGATCTACATGAATACATTAGTTGTATAGAAAATGTCTCTAGAAATCGATTTAAGAAATTACTTATAGATTCAAATAATCAATATTACCAATGTTGTGTAAACACAAAGAATGCAGCTAATCCCAAACATTTTCTAAATTTGACACCAGCAGCACATTCAAGACAAATTACAAGTCTAATGTATAGAATTCGTTTAAATGCCTTTCGTACAAAATTTTCTAAAAATATAAAATGTGTATGCGGTAAGCAAATAACTGTAAGTCATCTACTCATTCATTGTCCGAGCATAAGACCGTTAATTCCTAAAGATGTAGTTGATGACTTTTCTTCCAATATTTCATTAACCACTGAAAAGATTTTGAATGATTATTCATTGCTTAGAATGTTTTCGGAAATTTTAAACTCCAGTCCAGTTGGTATCCTCCTTTGATGTGTTATAATTAATGTTGTTATTTATATTTACATTGTTATAGGTTAATACTTGTTGATATGCATATACATATGCATATACATATTCTCCTTCCCATGACACCTCATTCAATACACACCACAATCTCTTTAGACCTTTTTCTTATAATATACTTTTCCTCTGTTACATAACATGAATTTTTTTTTTTTTTTTTTTTTTTTTTTTTACACTAATATTCACATGCATTCCCTTTCCTTTATCCACTTCTTTACTCCTTTCCGTCTAAAAACACTTATAGTGAATAGACGTTAAACTGAAGATAAAACACGCACACACACACACACACACACACACACACACTCATACACACACTCACACACACACACACCCTCACACACACACATACACACACACACACACACACACACACACACACGCACGCACACACACATGCACGCACGCACGCACACACACACACACACACACACACACGACATTGCCACTTCATAGAATTACCTCCTTGTGAAGAAAGCCTCAATAATCTCAAAACGAAGATCTCTTAATTCCAATGCACGCTGCACACACCGAGGAGGCGGAAATCGCTCAATCCGCTAACACCGGTCGCACACAGTAATTGGAATCAGGGGAACCCACTCTGAGGGGTGTCGTGGCCAAAGAACCATGGTGCCCGATGCCGGTGTAGCAGCTTCAAACTACGCCTGTGTGGATTTTACCCAGGGGTGATATTAGGGTTCGTTGGCCTCGAATGACCCCCAGACTCATTTGTGATTGGTCAACCTTTTTGTTGTTGTTGTATTGAACTCCCTGCCAATGCATGGTGGCGGATATAAGGGAAGGGGGTGTTTTTCAAGGGGCTAAGGATTTTCACCATCTGGACTTTCGCCATGTGGATTCACGCCACCAGTTTCTTCTTCCTCGTTCGCCTCCCGTTAGATGAGCAGCCCAGTGTCCTCGATGAAGGCTGCCGTCCGTTGCAGCTCCTCCAGGGTGCCGTACAGCTTGGCTTCCACGGCTGTCGGTGTTGGCCAGTACTTCCTCCTGGATGATGCATGCGTCGTACAGTCTTGAAGGATGTGGTCGGTTGTCATTGGGCACTCTCCACTCTGTCCAATGCCAAATTTTGTGTGCATGTGGTGGAGCAGGCGGTTGTGTCCAGTCCTCAGGCGGAAGATCTTGACCTGTTCCCGTCGTTCCAGCAAATGGTATCTGTCTTCTGGGTTATATCTGGGGTGCTGGAGGCGCCACTTTATTCCTTGCTGTGCCTTGATGATTTCATCGTATGACACGATGTTCATCTTGATTTCATCGTATGACACCAGTTTGTTGGCCTGCGCCTTCTGTGCACCGTCTTTTGCCAGAATGTCCGCCACCAGGTGTCCTTCCACATTCCATATCGGGAGTGGCTCTATATTCCGTCCAGGCTTCAGGTGTATTCACTGAACGGCCAGAGCGAACAACCCTCCTTCCTCTTCAGGGCTGAATCTCAACTGAGGGAGGTAAGTTTACTTCATATAAGTCAAATTTACCGCTGGTGACATTTCAACCAAATCTATCAAGATCCCAAGGTTGATGCGGACTTGGCTGGATATAAGACACTTTTAGATAACGGGGTGGGGAAAAAAGAACTGTCCACCCGGCAGATCCCAAAGAAAGGGAATAATATAAAATGTAAACTATTTAGATGGGAAGTTCACAGTAAGTATAGGAAGGGTGTCGATTCTAGCTAGTTCAGCAGGGTAGGCCTCGGCTACCGAGTGGAAAGGGTTGAGGTCGATCTGGGTGAGGCTGAAGTCCTTCCTGGGTCATTCTAGGCTTGCTCAAAATGCCCCTCCCCCTTCACTAGAGAGTTCATGTCAGTACACTAGGAGAGAGGGGTTCCCTCAGTGGAGTGTTGGCCTAGAGGTAACGCGTCCGCCTAGGAAGCGAGAGAATCTGAGCGCACTGGTTCGAATCACACCGGCAGTCGCCAGCATTTTCTCCCCCTCCACAAGACCTTGAGTGGTAATCTGGACGCTAGTCATTCGGATGAGACGATAAACCGAGGTCCCGTGCGCAACATGCAGTTAGCGCACGTAAAAGAACCACGGCAACAGAAGCGTTGTCCCTGGCAAAATTCTGTAGAAAAATCCACTTTGATAGGAAAACATACAAAAAATGGGTGGCGCTGCCAGTGTAGCGACGTGCTCTCCCTGTGGAAAGCAGCCCGAATTTCACAGAGAGAAATCTGACAAAAAGAGTAATACAAATACAAAATACAAATACATATACAATTCTAACTTGGCCAAATTTACCCCTGGGTGGTCATTTCATCCAGCCTAGAACGACATCTATGTCCGTTAGAAGGGGACTAGTTCTGACTGGTCGAAATTTACCCCTGGGGGTCACGATTCCAGTCTAGTGTACATAAACCCCAAGGTTAATGTGGACCAGCCAGATTTGACACCGGGGTAAAAACTAAGGGGGGTACAAATAGTCTGCCACACCGGTACGTGCCTGTTCAGGTGTTCATTTTACAGTCTTGTAATCGATATCTAATCATTAGTATCGGATCTACAAACGCCACCCCCTTCCCGTTCCACGCCCCCCCCCCCCCCACCCCCCCCCACCCCCCACCCCCTTCCCCC
>NC_134880.1:53206443-53211443 GCF_041734735.1 Babylonia areolata | reverse complement strand
AAACATGCCACAGAAAACGGGATATGGCTGTCTAAAAGGACAGAGTTTATTTGTGTTTGTATTTGTATTTCTTTTCATCACAACAGATTTCTCTGTGTGAAATTCGGGCTGCTCTCCCCAGGGAGAGCGTGTCGCTATACTACAGCGCCACCCTTTTTTTTTCTTTTTTTTTTCCCCTGCATGCACTTTTACTTGTTTTTCCTGTCAAAGTGGCATTTAAACAGACTAAAACAAAGAAAGGTCATACACGTAAGAATGTCCACCTACGAAAACAAAAACATGCGAGTCGAGCAGTCCACAAACGCAGAATTTGTTACTGCCCAGAAAGTCCGCAACTTGTTTGTCACTGATCTGAATCAAATCATGTTGTCACTGGCTGTGCGCGATAACTTTCAGCTGCCAGATATCACCACTCAGGTTTTCATTTGTAATGTCCTTCCTTCGGAGTACTTCTCTTTCATCTGAAAGAATGCAAAGCAATCGCAGCTTATATTTCGGTCATCCTTGTGAAGGGAACGTTCAACTAAAGAAAAAGTCACTGTTTTTAATTCACATGGAGGAGGAGTAAAAAAAAAAAAAAGAAAAAAGAAGGTAGGTAGGAATATATCTATGTGTGGGGAGGGAGGAGAAGAAGGAAGGATGAGCTGCTGATGCTTTGGTCCTTTTTATCTATCTATTTAACTGTGCTTTCATATCTGTGAAACTGCATGTTCGGTGCATATCTGTTATGCATGTGTGGGTGTATATGTAAATGTGTGTCTTCATGTTTTACATCTATTTGCTTATTTATCATCATTGTTATCTTATTTATTTATTATTGTTATTAATTTATTATTAGTATTACTACTACTTACTACTACTTACTACTACTACTACCTTTTTTAATTTTTAAAGTCACTGTTTTTAATTCACATGGAGAAGGAGTAAAGAAAAAAGAAGGTAGATAGGAATATATCTATGTGTGGGGAGGGAGGAGAAGGAAAGATGGGCTGCTGATGCTTTGGTCCTTTTTATCTATCTATCTATCTATCTATCTATTTCTCTATTTTGTTATTAACTTTTCCATCGCTTGATTCGTCCCTGCACAAAATTCAGCGCTATATAAACACCAATTATTGTTATATTATTAGCAGCAGTAGCAGATGTGGTGCAGTGTACACAGCAGGAGCAGATGGGGTGCAGTGTACACAGTAGGAGCAGATGTGGTGCAGTGTACACAGCAGTAGCAGATGTGGTGCAGTGTACACAGCAGTAGCAGATGGGGTGCAGTGTACACAGCAGGAGCAGATGGGGTGCAGTATACACAGCAGGAGCAGATGGGGTGCAGTGTACACAGCAGTAGCAGATGGGGTGCAGTGTACACAGCAGTAGCAGATGGGGTGCAGTGTACACAGCTCAGTCCACACGCCCTGAAAGCTTTGTTCGCATCCCAGTTGCTGGGACCCCCCATCTTTTTATACTGATGTCAACTGTACAGATGCACGTCAGCCATACAAACGGACCTGTGCAATGCCACCGGCTTTCCTTCAGTCCCTGGTTTTCTTTTCCAATCTTGTCACCTCCGTTACAGGTCCGGTGAGTCTGAAGATTTAATTTGTTAAAAAAAAAAAATTTTTTTTTTAAAAAGAAAGAAAAACAAACAAAAAAGCGGCGGTGGAACTGGTTAAAAAAATTGTTTTGATGACGCGCTGTTCTTTTGTTGGTTTTTTTGTTTGTTTGTTTGTTTGTTTGTTTGTTTTGGTTTTGGTTTTTTCCTGTCTTGCACATCAGTCTGAATCCCACATGATACGTCTGCATTTACTGATGTAAATCCTTTCATTGGGTGTTTGTTTTTTCTGTTGTTGTTGTTGTTTTCCTTTTCCCATTCCATGATTTCCTCATGTTTTGTTCTGTGATGCGAGAGGCAAAACATCAGAGACACAAAAAAATATATCCCTCGTTAACTCTCCCACGTTGTTGCACTTTTTTTTTTTCCTTATTAAAGACTGATACATTGAAATCCTTTCCACTGTGTTTCTGTAATAGCAGACCACTGGGTGATGGAATGCTGTGTTTCTGTAATGGCAGACCACTGGTTGATGGAATGCTGTGTTTCTGTAATGGCAGACCACTGGTTGATGGAATGCTGTGTTTCTGTAATAGCAGACCACTGGTTGATGGAATGCTGTGTTTCTGTAATAGCAGACCACTGGTTGATGGAATGCTGTGTTTCTGTAATAGCAGACCACTGGTTGATGGAATGCTGTAATGGCAGCCCACTGGTTGATGGAATGCTGTGTTTCTGTAATGGCAGCCCACTGGGTGATGGAATGCTGTGTTTCTGTAATGGCAGCCCACTGGGTGATGGAATGCTGTGTTTCTGTAATGGCAGCCCACTGGGTGATGGAATGCTGTGTTTCTGTAATGGCAGCCCACTGGTTGATGGAATGCTGTGTTTCTGTAATGGCAGACCACTGGGTGATGGAATGCTGTGTTTCTGTAATGGCAGCCCACTGGTTGATGGAATGCTGTGTTTCTGTAATGGCAGCTCACTGGGTGATGGAATGCTGTGTTTCTGTAATGGCAGACCACTGGGTGATGGAATGCTGTGTTTCTGTAATGGCAGACCACTGGTTGATGGAATGCTGTGTCTCTGTAATGGCAGACCACTGGTTGATGGAATGCTGTGTCTCTGTAATGGCAGACCACTGAGTGATGGAATGCTGTGTTTCTGTAATGGCAGACCACTGGTTGATGGAATGCTGTGTTTCTGTAATGGCAGACCACTGGTTGATGGAATGCTGTGTCTCTGTAATGGCAGACCACTGGTTGATGGAATGCTGTGTTTCTGTAATAGCAGACCACTGGTTGATGGAATGCTGTAATGGCAGCCCACTGGTTGATGGAATGCTGTGTTTCTGTAATGGCAGCCCACTGGTTGATGGAATGCTGTGTTTCTGTAATGGGAGCCCACTGGTTGATGGAATGCTGTGTTTCTGTAATGGGAGCCCACTGGTTGATGGAATGCTGTGTTTCTGTAATGGCAGACCACTGGTTGATGGAATGCTGTGTTTCTGTAATGGCAGCCCACTGGTTGATGGAATGCTGTGTTTCTGTAATGGCAGACCACTGGTTGATGGAATGCTGTGTTTCTGTAATGGCAGACCACTGGGTGATGGAATGCTGTGTTTCTGTAATGGCAGACCACTGGGTGATGGAATGCTGTGTTTCTGTAATGGCAGACCACTGGTTGATGGAATGCTGTGTCTCTGTAATGGCAGACCACTGGTTGATGGAATGCTGTGTCTCTGTAATGGCAGACCACTGAGTGATGGAATGCTGTGTTTCTGTAATGGCAGACCACTGGTTGATGGAATGCTGTGTTTCTGTAATGGCAGACCACTGGTTGATGGAATGCTGTGTCTCTGTAATGGCAGACCACTGGTTGATGGAATGCTGTGTTTCTGTAATAGCAGACCACTGGTTGATGGAATGCTGTAATGGCAGCCCACTGGTTGATGGAATGCTGTGTTTCTGTAATGGCAGCCCACTGGTTGATGGAATGCTCTGTTTCTGTAATGGGAGCCCACTGGTTGATGGAATGCTGTGTTTCTGTAATGGCAGACCACTGGTTGATGGAATGCTGTGTTTCTGTAATGGCAGACCACTGGTTGATGGAATGCTGTGTTTCTGTAATGGCAGACCACTGGTTGATGGAATGCTGTGTTTCTGTAACGGCAGACCACTGGTTGATGGAATGCTGTGTGGTGATGAAGCACTCCGTTCTGCGTTTTTGTTTTGTTTTTGTTTTTCGTTGTTGTTTCTGTAATTGTTCATGCCCCACATGTTAGCCTGACTCCCCTGCACATTACGTCACTATCTAATCTCCAGTTTCTGCTGTGAACTCTTTGATCGAGTCTTCTGAGTTTTTTTCTTCTTTTCCTAAGCCATTCCATGACTTCCATTCCTTGTGTAATATTTTCTGACGTCAGAAGTAAAGATTATATAGGCTCCATATCATCCTTATATCTATATCTTTTTTTTTTTTTTCTTTTTTTTAATATAAAACAGACCGAAAGACAGCTGTTAACAACGTGTTAGGATCGAGAAACAGAATGTCAACTCTTCATCACGTTGTGAGACATGCTGCACGCACCTTCACGTGGCATCGAAACGCACTGTTAGAGTTTGTTAAAGTACACCATCAGTCAGTATCCACGTGGTGCGTCTGGATGCAGTGGAAGACCCAGGCCTCATCACAACTCTCTTCTCTCTGTGCGCGTGTCGCTTCTCAGTTGACGCGACTGTCAGCCCAGTGTTGTCTTTCTTCCTGTTTTGTTTCTTTGTTTTTTCGAGGACTAAGGTGGCAGGATGGTTAAGACATTCATCTGCCAATACAGTGTCCGCGAGGGTCTGGGTTCGATTCCCGCTCTTACCTTTACTCCCAGGTTTGACTGGAGATTAAAACTGAGCGTCTTGTCATTTTGGATGAGACGACAAACTGAGGTCCCGTGTGCAGCACGCTCTTGGCGCACTGAAAAGGAACCCATGGCAACAATAGTTGTCCTCTGGCCAAAGTCCTGCAGAAGAAATCCACTCAGACAGCTAACACAAAGATAAACGCAGACACTGAAGGCTTGATAAGTAGGTTGGGTTGTGCTGCTGGTCAGGCATCTGTGTAGCAGATGTGGCGTGGCGTATATGGATTTGTCCGAACGCAGTGACGCTTTATTGAGAAACTGAAGCCGTTTGTTTGCTTTACTTTGACTTTGCTTTGTCGTGAAGGCAGAGTACCAGGTAGGCTGGCCTTGGCTTAACATCCGATCCAGTTCATGGCCGGAAAGACAGGAAAACACGTTGTGAGTTAGGTAATGTGGAGAGGAGATTGAACCCTGCCGCATCACTCTCCACCTCCCTGTTTATCGCCTCGCCACCGGCAGTGTATAGTGATGAAAGTGGTGGGAAGGGTGTGTGTAGGAGTGAGGTGTGTGTGTGAGTGTGTGTGTGTAGTGAGTGGTGAG
>NC_134880.1:53178943-53196443 GCF_041734735.1 Babylonia areolata | reverse complement strand
ATACCGCGTTGTATTGTACTGTAGTGTGATGTACTTTACTGTACTGCATAGCACCATGTTGTACTGTTTTGTATTGTGCTGTTCTTTATTGTATCGTAATGCATTTTATTGTACTGTATTATACTGTGTTGTACTGGACAGTATTACATTGTATCGTGCTGCATTGTAATGCATTTCATTGTACTGTGTTGTACTGGACTGGACTGTATTATACCTTACAATACTATACTGTATTGTTCTGAACTGTATTGTACTGTACTGTATTGTAATATACTGTACCGCATTGTACTGTACTACAGTTCTTATTCTACTGTATTGTATTGTATTGTACTGTACTGTATTGTACTGTACTGTACTGTAGTGTACTGAGGGGTTTAGTTTTATAGTCTGTGATCGGTCATTGACGTATACAGATTTGAACTGACCCAACCACGTGGTATCACGTCTTTCATTTCCATATTATATCATACAAAAAGAAAATCTTTCTGAGGATGGATATGAATCGAATATGGAAGGATATAATTGCAATCGTTTAGTTTGTCACATACATCTTACGTCACGAAGGATATTTCAGTTTTCAGTTTCAGTTTCTCAAGGAGGCGACACTGCGTTCGGACAAATCCATATACGCTACACCTTATCTGCTAGCTGATGCCTGACCAGCAGCATAACCCAACGCGCTTAGCCAGGCCTTGAGTAAGCATACATGCATAGTTTGTGTGCATATCAGAGTGGATTTCTCCTACAAAACTTTGTCAGAGAACAACAATCCCCTTGCCATGGGTTCTTTTTCAGTGCGACAAGTGCGTGCTGCACACGGAACCTCGGGTTTATTATCGTCTCATCCGAATGACTAGACGCTCAGTTTGATTTTCCTGTCAAACTTGGGAGAAAGGGCGAGAGCGGGATTTGAACCCACACCCTCACGGACTGTGTATTGGCAGATGAGTGTCTTAACCATTCTGCCACCTTGGGGTGGGGTGGGTGATAAGATGGGGAAGGGGGGGGGGCTGAGACGGAGGAGTGATAGGGGACGGAGTGGGGGGGGGGGGGTAAGAACTGGGGGGGGGGGTGGAAGTGGGGACTGGGGCCAGTAAATTTGTTGGTGGGTGGGTGGGTGTGTGCATCATGTTGGAGGTGGCGAAATGTTTGTGGCGCGTGAGCTGGATACAGCCGCTCCCTCCTCCATCCCGTTCCATTCGTCTGTCTTCCTGTCTGTCTATCTGTCTGTCTCCCTCCACACACACACACACACACACACACACACACACACACACACACACACACACACAGAGGATCCCCACCCCCCACCCCCAAACCTCCCCCACCCCCACCCCCACCCCCACCCCGCAACACACACCACTTTGCATACAAACACAAACAGACGATGGCCATCCATCTCACTGTAACTAGTCAAGACCAACCCTCGGAGAACGAAATAATGGAACGGCCGTAGATCACCACCACCACCATCACCACCACCACACACCACACACCACCACCACACACCACACACCACCATAACCACGCCACCACCACCACCACACACCACCACACACCACCACCACCACACACCACCACCACACAACACCACACACCACCACCACACACCAACACCACCACCACCACACACCACCACCACCACACACCACACACCACCACCACACACCACCACCACACACCACATACCACCACAAACCACCACCACCACCACCACCACCACACACCACCACCACCACACACCACCACCACCACACACGACCACCACACACCACCACCACACACCACCACCACCACCACACACCACCACCACCACACACCACCACCACACACCACCACCACCACACACGACCACCACACACCACCACCACACACCACCACTACCACCACACACCACCACCACCACACACCACCACCACACACCACACCCAAAACACCACCACCACCACCACCACACACCACACACACCACCACCACCACTACCACACACAACCACACCACCACCACACACCACACACCACCACCACCACCACCACACACCACACACCACCACACACCACACACCACCACCACACACCACCACCACCACCACACAACACCACACACCACCACCACCACCACCACACACCATCACCACCACCACCACACACCACCACCACACATACCACCACCACCACCACCACACCACCACCACCACCACAGAACACCACAAAACACCACCACCACACACCACACACCACCACACCACCACCACACACCACACACCAACAGCATTGCTGTCTCGACTTGCAGGCGACCAGCCGGATTAGCGCCCAGCAGAGTGGGCATGCAGGCAGACAGGCAGGCGACAGTGTTATAAGGGCAACAACTCACGGACAAGGGACATAACACGGGCAGCAACACAACCGGACAACAGTCAGAGAAAGAGAGAGGGCGAACGAGAAAGAGAAAGACTAGAGGACAGTGGAGACAGACAGAGAGAAGGAGAGAAAAGAGAGAGAGAGAGAAAAAAAGAAAGAAAAGAAGAAGAATAGACACGTACAGACACTGTGAGCACCAAAAGCGTGGATAGCGGAAAGGGAGAACGAAGACAGAAGCAGAATGATCTAAAGGAAGATAGCTGACAAAAGAAAGGAAAGAAAACAATTGACTTGAGAGAAAAGGGAAAAACAAAACAAAAAAAAAAACAGAGTGATGTAACTGCATCACAGACATACTGGTCAAACCTCGTTTGCAAAACATGAAATAAATTCGCAACAAAAAAATCCAAACAAAACCCTGGTGCTATAAACTGTGAATCTTTTTTGCGTTGTACATGAGCGATAAAGTTAGGCTGAGAAAAAAAGAAAAAAAAAAACAAGCGTGCTTGTTCCATAGAGTGTTAACACGATAAGGTAGGCTAGTTGGCAGACATCAGGCGCGAACTCCAGCAGAGAGAGATTTGATCAACTTATTTTTTTTTTCCCCCAACAGTGACATCCGCAGTGCTGTCGATACGGTGGTCAACGTGCTATCTGATTAACAGTGGCAGTGCAGCGTTGACAGATTGTGTAAAAGTCTGCCATTTTACCTCGTTGCTCTCTCACATCAGCGGTGTGATTTGCATAGGTTCCCTCTGTCTGTCCGTCTGTCTGTCTGTCTGTCTGTCTGTCTGTCGGTCAGGTGTCTTCAAATTACTGCAGCTAGACTCGTCGGTGACAAGGGCAACAAGACGGCAAAACGGTGAGCCACAGTTTGACTCTGCCTGTCTGTCTGCCTGTCTGTCTGTCGGTCTGTTTGTCTGTCTGTATGTCTGTCTATATAGTTTATCTGCCTGTTTGCCTCTCTGTCTGCTTGACTATAAGGCAAGGTAAGATAAGATAAGAATAACTTCATTATCTCATTAAGAGAAATCACATCAGGTGCGGCGAAACGAAAGTAGACCGTTAATCAACACATAAATATAAACAGGACTTAGTCAAAATGATTCAATAACATATAAAAACTATTGCATATATTCACTTAATCAAAGTGTTGTAATGAATCATTATTGTAAACATATTGATATACACCACACAAGGCGATCTGTTTTGCTGTGTGTCTGTCTGTGTGTGTGTCTGTCTCTCTCTGTGTCTGTCTCTCTGCTGTTTGTCTGCTTTGCTGTCTGTCTTTCCCTCTCTCTCTCTCTCTCTCTCTCTCTCTCTCTCTCTCTCTCTATATATATATATATATATATATATATATATATATATATGTCTCTCCCTATCTCTCTCTCTCTCCCTATCTCTCTCTCTTTCTCTAACTATATATATATATATCTCCATATATATATATATATATATCCTATCTCTCTTTCTTTCTCTCTCAATATCCCTATCTCTATCTATTCCTCTCTCTCCCTATCTCTCTCTATCTCTCTCCCCCTATCTCTCTCTTTCTCCCTCTCTCTCTCTCTCTCTCACTCTCTCACTCCCTATCTCTCTCCCTCTCTCTGAATCTGTCTGTCCGTCTCTCTGAATGTCAGTCTGTCTGTCTACCTGTTTGTCTGTCTCTATGTCTGTCTTTGTGTCTGTCTCTATGTCTGTCTCTGTGTCTGTCTCTATGCATGTCTTTGTGTCTGTCTCTCAGCCTCTGTCGATGGGGGCTAGGGGCAGGGGGTGTCGATAGGGGGCGGAGGGGGTGGGGAGGGCAGAGGGGGTGGAGCGTATGTGCGTGCTGCCCTGTCCACATTGAGAAATTACATTTCGGTAAAGGACTAGATTCCAGAGAGTTGTTTTCTTTCTTTCTTTCTATCTTCGTGTCTTTCTTTCTTTCTTTCTATCTTCCCTTCTTTCTTTCTTTCTGTCTGTTTTCCAATTTTCATCTTTCTCTCTGCTTTTTCTTCTTTTTTTTCTTCTTTTTTTTTGTCCTAACTTTCTTTTCTCTTATTTCATTTTTTTCATTATAATTTTCTTCTTTTCCTTACTTATTTCTTTCGTGCTTTCTTTCTTCTTCTTTTTTCTTTTTTTTCTGGTAGAATGTTAGACTTCAATCCGAAATACGACGACAACAACTTTTGGAGGAACAAAATGACAATCAGGAGCATTCACGAAAACTTTTCAAAGCCACCAGCCTTAAACCCACCCCAAGCGCAAACTAGTTTTGAAGGTAAATACTTAAAACTAGACTTTTTATGCATCTGCCCATTTCAGTGTGAAAAACGAAGACATGTGGGCTTGGCTTTATTATTATCATCTCTCTCTCTCATATATATATATATATATATATATATATATATATATATATATATCACCACACCACCACCACACACTGCCACGTATATATACACATATATACACATATTTGTGTGTGTTGTTGTTGTCCAATAAACCACCAGGTTTTTGAGAGAAAAAAAGAGTGGTAACTCTCTTCATACACAAGGTACACAACTTGGAGTCAATGCTGCTTATTCTACCGATTCCACTAGCACACAGGTAAATAAAAAGTACACTGGAATGAACCCAAACAGAGTTCTTTTGTCTGCTTTTTTCCCTTGCTTGTTTCGAGCCGGAGACAAGACTGTCTACGTTCAATCGGCTTGGTGGAGTGATGGCCTAGAGGTAACGCGTCCGCCTAGGAAGCGAGAGAATCTGAACGCGCTGGTTCGAATCACGGCTCAGCCGCCGATATTTTCTCCCCCTCCACTAGACCTTGAGTGGTGGTTTAGACGCTAGTCATTCGGATGAGATGATAAACGTGCAGCATGCACTTAGCGCACGTAAAAGAACCCACGGCAACAAAAGGGTTGTTTCTGACAAAATTCTGTAGAAAAATCCACTTCGATAGGAAAAACAAATAAAACTCCACGCAGAAAAAAAACGCCAAAAAAATGGGTGCCGCTGTAGTGTAGCGACGCGCTCTCCCTGGATAGAGCAGCCCAAACAGAGAAATCTGTTGTGATAAAAAGAAATACAAATACAAATAACTTCACATGGACAAGGAAAAAGAACACATTGCTCCACTGACTGGATCCATCATCATTGTCGTCGACGTCATCGTCGTCGTAATCGTCATCATTATCATTGTCATCAGCAGCAGCAGTGGCATAAAAAGCCTTTGATTCCAACATATCATAGGATGTGGGAAAGGCAGGGCTTGTTATATCCTCCTCCTCCCCCTCTTCTTCTTCTTCTTCTTCTTCTTCTTCTTCTTCTTCTTCTTCTCCACTGTCATCATCATCATCACCATCATCCTCTGCATTTTCTCCTTATTCTTCTTATCCATCGGTTTTCTTTTTCATCCTTCTTTCCTTTCTTCCCTTCCCACCTCTTCTTCTTCATCCTCTGCCTTCCTGGGCTGACACTGATCCCACATGTCTGAGTGCTGTGGTCTGTACGTATGACAGAAATCCCCAGTAGTGTGCACTGCGTTGTATATATGACAGACATCCTGAGCTCCATCCGCTAAGCTGACCGCCCGTCACAAAGGGGGACAAATCCGATAACAGGAGCTGTGCTTCAGAGCCAGCGTGAAGACACTGATGGTGCAGAATCAGGGGGGTGGGGGTGGGGGGTGGGGGGGGGGGAGGGAGGGGGGGATGACGACCAGAGATGACCCACGTGCGGCGGCAGATGATTCCCTGGTCTCGGGCTGGAGACGTAGATGTGTGGGTGACCACTGTCTGCTAACCAGTCAGCACCAATGGCTCTGATATCAATCACCCTCCATGAAAAAAGGGAATAATAATGATAATAACAGCTGCAGCAGCAAAAAGAAGGAGGAGGAGGAGGAGAAGAGGACAAGAAGGAGGAGGAAGAAGATGTAGATGAAGAAGAGGAGGAGGAGGGGGAAGGAGAAGAAGAAGAAGAGGGGGAAGAAGAAGAAGAAGAGGGGGAAGAAGAAGAAGAAGAGGGGGAGGAGGAGGAAGAAGAAGAAGATGAAGACGATGAATAAAAGGAGGAGGATGGGGAACAAGAAGAAGAAGAGGAGGAGGAGGAGGGGGAGGGGGAAGAAGAAGAAGAGGAGGAGAACGAGGAGGAGGAGGAAGAAGAAGAAGAAGAGGGAGAAGAAGAGGTGGAGGAGGACGAGGAGGAGGAGGAAGAAGAAGAGGAGGAGAATAGCTGGGTTATACGGAGCTGCTTCGCCTGAGGAGCGGAGACCTCCACCAGTGTCAGACAGCAGTTTACAGGTATAAAGGTCCCCTTGCCTTTTTCGGCCCTAGAAGCAGCGCATTCATACCCACTGTGGCTAGGGCTCGGCGTGGGTAGGCGGGGCCCAGTCCTCTCCTTCTGTCGCCCTTCACCTTCCACAACCGACGTCAAGCACCCACCCACCCACACCTGCTGGCGTGAGGAAAATCGTGTAGCAAGAACACAGCACCATGCCAAAACCATGTCTTGAAATTTGATCTCTGGTGATCACTGCATCATAAGTCACACGCCTAGGAAAAATCAGCTGAAGAAACATTGTCAGCGAGAGAGTTCGGCTTGATCTCAAAGCCTAATCATTATTCAAATGAAGGACTTGTTCCTTCACGATACCCCTTTATGCCCCAGTTCAAACGCTAAACATTACGGAATTTTTGTTTCCTAAAAATGTACGCGGGTTTCATTCCATTATTACTATTATCATTATTTGTTCTTCTTCTTTTTCTTGTTGCATTGGGTTCATAATGCCACTTTACACCAGAATGCAAGCGCTATGCATTTTGTTACCAAAAAAGTTTGCGCGGTTTTTGTACTGATACCTTCTCTTCTTCTTCTTCTGCGTTCACTCGTATGCACACGAGTGGGCTTTTACGTGTATGACCGTTTTTACCCCGCCATGTAGGCAGCCATACTCCGTTTTCGGGGGTGTGCATGCTGGGTATGTTCTTGTTACCATAACCCACCGAACGCTGACATGGATTACAGGATCTTTAACGTGCGTATTTGATCTTCTGCTTGCATATACACACGAAGGGGGTTCAGGCACTAGCAGGTCTGCACATATGCTGACCTGGGAGATCGAAAAAATCTCCACCCTTTACCCACCAGGCGCCGTCACCATGATTCGAACCCGGGACTCTCAGATTGACAGTCCAACACTTTAACCACTCGGCTATTGCGCCCGTCATGTACTGATACCATTGTTAGTGTTTTTGCTGGTTTTTATGTTGCTATTGTTTTGTTTTTGTATTTTACTTTTTTTTCTTTCCTTTTTTTCTTTCGGGGGTTTTTTGTGTGTGTGTTTTTTTTTGTTTTTTTTTGGTTGTTGTTTTTTGTTTGTTTGTTTTTTTGGGTTTTTTGTTGTTGTTTTTTTTCTCAAGGCCTGGCTAAGCGCGTTGGGTTATGCTGCTGGTCAGGCATCTGCTTGGCAGATGTGGTGTAGCGTATATGGATTTGTTCGAACACAGTGACGCCTCCTTGAGAGACTGACAACTTATACTGATACTGTTGTTTTTGGTGATGTTGTTGTTGGTTGATACTGCATTATGCTGCTTTAACTGTCTCTGGGTATACTCAGCTTTCGTGAAGTGAAGTATTTTGTCGATGAGAAAATGTCGATAACATACACTGGACTGTAATTGTCATATATTCGTAAGTCCAGTTCACACATTCGAAGCTTGTCTTTTTTTTTCTTTTCTTTTCTTTTTTTAACGTTTATGTGAATGAAATATTATGTGTATATGGTGTACATTTACATAGAAATATTGTGTGGATAGAATCCTTCATGTTCATGAGCATGTAAAGCAGTTGTTTGTTATTAAACATGCGCTCGACACACGATACTGCTTAAAGGTGTGTATATATATATATATATGTGTGTGTGTGTGTGTGTGTGTGTGTGTGTGTGTGTGTGTGTGTGTGTGTGGAGAGAGAGAGAGAGAGAGAGAGAGAGAGAGAGAGAGAGATTCCGACGTGCAGATACACGTTTTCCTATGCACACACAAAGCGAACTCGAATGAAGCATGAAACAAACATGCAGATAGATCGAGACAGAGACACAACGAAAGATAGAGAGACAGAGACAGAGAGACAGAGAGGGACACAGAGAGAGAGAGAGAGAGAGAGAGAGAGAACACTGAACTGAACACTAAGATGTTTAATGTCACTGCCTGTAGAACTCTAGTGACAGAATAGGTACAAATCAGAACAAAAATTGTGAGAAAGAGAGAGAGGCGGGGTGAGTGAGAGAGAGAGGGGGGGGAGAGAGAGGGAGAGGGAGAGAGAGACACAGAGAGAGACAGAGACACAGAGAGAGAGAGACTGAACTCAACACTACATTTAATGTCATTGCCTGTAGAGCGCCAGTGATAGAGTAGGTACAAATCAGAACAAAAATTGTGAGAGAGAGAGAGAGAGAGGGGGGGGGGAGAGAGAGAGAGGAAGAGAGGAGAGAGAGAGAGAGAGAGAGAAGAGAGAGAGGGGAGAGAGAGAGAGAGGAAGAGAGAGAGAGAGAACGAACGAACGAACGAACGAACGAATCTTTTTAATGAGGAAAGTGGAATAAGCATGCACATGCTTTTTTACATCCATGATGCTTCTCTCTGCCCACCACCTCCAGAGAGAGAGAGAGAGAAGCAAATATCCATACACATAGAGAGTTTGAAATCCACAGCCTTCGCCATTAGAGAAGATTACACGTGAGTCAGCAGACATGTGGAGAAACGTGTCAATGGGTATGTGTCTCTGTACTCTGCCCTTAATCTGCTCTGGTGGCAAGTTCGGCAAAGTCCTATTCAACATGACGCTTTGTTGTTTTTTTCTGCACGTACGAGCCTTTTTGTTGTTCAGTGTATTCCTTTTTTTATGATGAAGATGGTTATTATTATAACATTCGCCGCTCGAACAATTGCAGAACTTTTTTGTGATTCTTCCCTTTTGTCAAGGTTACTTCTTGCCTCTGCTGTGTCGCTTTCATTTATATGTATGTATGTATGTATGTTTGTATGTGTGTATGTATGTATGTATATTTGCTTTTTGACTCACTTGTGTAAACAAAGTGAGTCTATGTTTTAACCCGGTGTTCGGTTGTCTGTGTGTGTGTGTATGTGTGTGTGTGTGTGTGTGTGTGTGTGTGTGTGTGTGTGTGTGTGTGTGTGTGTGTCTGTGTGCGTGTTTGTGTCTGTGTGTCTGTGTGTCCGTGGTAAACTTTAACATTGACATTTTCTCTGCAAATACTTTGTCAGTTGACACCAAATTAGGCATGAAAATAGGAAAAATTCGGTTTTTTCCAGTCATCTTGTTTAAAACAATATTGCACCTCTGGGATGGGCACAAAAAAATAAAAAATGAAGCCTAATTATATGCAAACTGCATTTACTGTTATATTTATATTTTTGTATTCTCTAAACTTGGCACTTTGATCTGATATTCTGACCCAACAACAAGAGCAGTCATTATTATCATTTTTTGTTCAAACAGGAACTTCTTTTGCTAAGCATGGAAGTTTTATTCATTTTGCAAACGTTTTGGTGCAGATAGTAAAAAAGGGAAATTACTCTGTAATTAATGGTAGGGGACTTAATTTGCTTTAAACTGATCTATCTCATCTTAAACATTACATTTTGAAATTATACTCAATGCGTAAAAAGCTTGGATTTTTTATTAAGTGTATCACAAGTGAGGTTTGTTTTTTTTTGTTTGTTTTTTTGTTTTGTTTTGTTTTTCTTTTCTTTTTTTTCACAATTAGACTCACTTAATTTGTCAAACTGGCTTGTTGTAACGACCATTGAGTTCAGGTAAATTTCGATGTTGATATCATATAAGGGGAGAGGGGGAAGAGATAGGGAGAGAGGGGGAGGGGGAGACAGACAGACAGACAGAGACAGAGACAGGGATAATCACCCACAAATAACGTGCTTAGCCCTTAGCTAAGAGAAGACTGCATTAATGGTTTCAGCGGATATAACGAAAAGGGTTAATGGTGATGCTTTTCTGCCCACCACCTCCAACCCCCCACAACCCCCACCCCTAGCTTATTCTTTCAACATCTTCAACAAAGTCGTTTTCCAAATGACAGCAAAATTCTTCGCCTACCAGTGTTTTTTGTTGTTGTTGTTGTTGTTGTTTTTGTTGTTGTTGTTGTTTTTGTTGTTGTTGTTGTTTTGTTGTGTTTTCACAAAGTTGCCTTTAATTGTGCTCTTTTTTCCATTCTCCGTTGTTATAATTGCACGCGACCAAACAAGCCCACGCGACCAAACAAGCAAAATACACATTAACAAGTCATTGTCGCTTCGCAATGGGCAATCATTATTTTCGCAACTAATATACAAAGTTTTTTATCGAAAAGAGACACGGTGTCATGTCTGCCTTGTTCTTTCTTCCCACTGTTCCTTTTCCCCCGTGCGTTGATCATTATCATTATTATTATTATTGTTATCATGAGAATTTACACCTAATCTTGTAAGTAAGCCCTAAGCGTTTACAAAAACAAAGCAAAACAAAACAAAAAAAACACACACACACAAACACGTAAATACCAACAAGAAAAACTGAACTCAAGATACAAAAAATATCAAATCATTCACACACACACACACACACACACACACACACACACACACACACACAAAGTCATAGTACACATTCACAAATAGTACACAATCAAGGCCTGACAAGCGCGTTGGGTTATGCTGCTGTCAGACATCTGCCATGCAGATGTGGTGTCGCTTATATGGACTTGTTCGAACGCAGTGACACCTCCTTGAAAAACTGAAACTGAAACTCAACAGTCTAGGGATGGAAATGATACGGGGGCCATCTCTAGTCAGTGATGGTCCTGAAACATCTGCTGATGACCGTTTCTTCACTTTTGTGGGTGTTGATCTTGGATGTTCTCCAGTACACGTGAACATACACTTCGCTTTGTCCCCATCTTCAGTTAAAACCACGTTCTTTTTCCATTCCACTTGAGAAGGATCGTCTGTTTTGGGGAGCAATCACAGAACTAATCAATCGTTTCTCCCCATTTGAGAGACTGACTGAACAATATCCCCATCCCATAAGGCAACGTTCACACTAAGCCCCGCCAGTTGCCGTCAGCCTGATACAGCAACACACACACACACACACACACACACACACACACAGCCAGTTGCTTTCAGCCAGAAACAATACGGCGCTCTTCAGACGGGAGAAACGAATATGACTGGGATTCACGCTGCTGGCATCATTGGAGAGACCCGTTCCTTGACCAGCCATCAGTCTTTTCTGTCTACACGCGACAAACCAAACAGCTGGCTGGAGACGGCTGGTGGCTAGTGTGAACACTTACCGCCGGCATACATGGCAGAAAAGCGCAACAACGACGTGCGTAGAATTATCGACCGGCTGTTGTCAGCTGCTGACAGCTTAGTGTGAAATTAGACGGAGTCATTTTTGGCTGGTTGTTGTTGTCGCTATTGCGATTGCCTTCAGGTCCCATTTTGTATCGGGCGCTCGATGCTCAGAGACTGGACACTAAGGCGGGCACGGACTGTGTGTGTCTGGCCACTGCTCTAAAAACAGATGGATATTCCTTAACTAGGAACGCTGAAGCCAACTGGACGCCATACTGAGACTTGTATTCGGCCGTCAGTCCGTCAGTTGAGAAGTCGTCTGCTAATTGGTGGTAGTTTCTGAACTGTAACCGTGTATCTTCGATGAAATCGTGTTATGCTTGAAATTGCCCCCATGACATACCAAATGTTGTGTCTTAATCGATATCTGCCAATTATTTATTTATCACAGTTATTACAGGAAAAACAGTGCAGTGACATGTAGCGCAAACTTGTAAGTGGAGGCACACACAGGAATGTCAGCTTAACTGACGCCGCGAGCAACTGACAGCTTGCCGTGAAGCAGTCATCGTAGCCAGCTGAGCGCTCGACAACATCGATTACATATAAGAGTTACAGCTGTACTGACACGAGTAGCAAAATGGCTGATTGAACACTTCCGCTGGCTTCAGTTTGCAGAGGGGCTCAAAGAATGCATGCGCTACCACCTATTTTTAGAAAAGTGGTGTCCGGTTCTAAGTGGGGTGGAGAATGTCTGGGAGGCATGAAAACAATGAATTATGACAATGAATGTTCGTGTGACAGTGGTCTGTGGTGTGAAGCACTTGGCTGTTCTGTGCTCACAGCCACAATGATGCTTTGCTGTCGTAATATCAGATGGACCACAGAGAGAGCGAGAGAGAGAGACTCTGTGTGTGTGTGTGTGTGTGTGTGTGTGTGTGTGTGTGTGTGTGTGAATATGCGTGTGTGTGTGTGTGTATGTGTGTGTGTGTGTGTGTGTGTGTGCGTGTGTGTGTGTGCTAATGTGTGTGTATTGTTGCTGTTGTGTTCTGTTTATTTTTTGTAGTTTTTCTCCAGCGGCCTTCCTCCTCCCTCTTTTCTCTGGCTGTGTGGTGTACACACTGTGCCGGTACAAGCTGGAAGATGTCTGGCTGTGTGGTGTACACACTGTGCCGGTACAAGCTGTAAGATGTCTGGCTGTGTGGTGTACACACTGTGCTGGTACAAGCTGTAAGATGTCTGGCTGTGTGGTGTACACACTGTGCTGGTACAAGCTGTAAGATGTCTGGCTGTGTGGTGTACACACTGTGCCGGTACAAGCTGGAAGATGTCTGGCTGTGTGGTGTACACACTGTGCTGGTACAAGCTGGAAGATGTCTGGCTGTGTGGTGTACACACTGTGCTGGTACAAGCTGGAAGATGTCTGGCTGTGTGGTGTACACACTGTGCTGGTACAAGCTGGAAGATGTCTGGCTGTGTGGTGTACACACTGTGCCGGTACAAGCTGTAAGATGTCTGTCTGATCCTCGTTAAATGGGTTTTAGTCCTGTTTCTGGTTTTTTGTTGTTGGTTTGTTTTTGTTTTTTGTTTTGTTTGTTTGTTTTTCCTGTGTTGTCTCATTGTTTGTCTGTACGTCTGTATGTATGTCTGTCTCCATCTCGTTTTCCCCCCGCCACACCACCCCCTTCATTCTCTCTTTCACTGTATGTATGTATGTAGCTCTCTCTCTCTCTCTCTCTCTCTCTCTCTCTCTCTCTCTCTCTCTCTCTCTCCGCTATCTTTCTCTTTCTCTCTCTATCTCTCGCTCTCTCTATATATATCTCTCTCCCCGCTCTTTATCGCGCCCTCTCTCTCTCTCTTTCTTCCTCCCCCTACCCCCCTCTCTCTCTCTCTCTCTCTCTCTCTCTCTCTCTCTCTCTCTCTCTCTGGTGTAATTTACAGTGGAACAAAGGTTAGATGAGAGATAATACATCATTTTTTTCTTTCGTTTTACGCACGCACGCACTCGGGCACTCCCTCACGCGACAGACACAGGACACGGAGAGAACAGAAGCACAGACAGCAGGCGGCGCTGCTAAGGGAGAAGAGCGAGATCAGGAGCCCCTGAGAAGGGACCTCCCCTGATCCAATCATCTTCTCTCCCCTGAGGTGACCCTCAGCCAATCATCTTTCGTCTCGCGGGTTCATTGTTGACCAATCAGAGTCGAATTATCTACCCCACATCCCCCAACCTACCGGGTCCCTTGATGCACTTGTGGTGGAACTAATGGAGACTATTCATCACGTTGAAGGAAAGGCGCTGCTCAAAATGTCAAGCGTTAAGGTCTTCAGCGCTAACAGGCCGCCACCCCACACAGCTCAAACTGAAGGACCGTCAGCACGGATGAATGGAGGCAATGAATTGGGATGACATCTCAAAGAAATAGAGAGAGAGAGAGAGAGAGAGAGAGAGAGAGAGAGAGAAACAAAGAACAAGCCTAGCCTTTTGCACAAGAACGAAATTTTCTGTCTCGGACCTTCCTCAGCGACGTAATTAGTGTAACTACGTCAAAGTAGTGACGCAAAATTTCAAAGTCTGGCAAGCGTATCTCTGTGCCATGCCATGTATGTGTTATGACAGACAGATTTTTCATGGTGCAAGTTACTGTCAAACGAAAGAAACCATTTTTCATTCTCTCCCATATGAGTGTGCCGGTCCTGTTTGGGATGTGCATGATATCAATCCGTCCTTGGATTCAGAAATGAATGTATTGTCATTCCTTACACAGAGAGACACACATACACACACACAGACACACACACAGACACACACAGCCTTGACCTAGAAGTGGTGCATCAGCCAAACTGTCCACATCACTGGCTCATCAGGGAGTCTGTGTGTTCCCTCTGCATTGTGGGCCCAGTCTATCACCGAGGTTTATGGAAGGAGCTTTGCCCCAAAGCAGGCACCGGCCCACAACCGTGACAGATGGAGGATTGTGGTGCGGCCTTCCGGTACAGGAAGCGCTGCCACCCTGAAGGGTTGTGACGATACTACTACTACTACTACTGCTACTACTACTACTACTACTATTACTACTACTACTACTGGATACTTTTATAGCGCACTGTCTAGAAACTCTTGGTCTTGGTGCTCTGCAAAGCGTTTTTTTGTTTTTTTCCCCAGTCTAAAGTTATGCCTGCGTGTGACTGACTGGTGTGAAAGCGCTAGGATTTGTCTCTGCACAAGATCTAACACTATATACATGATATCATTATCATTATTATCATTATCATTATTATTATTATTGTTGTGTGTTTTTAAACACATGTTTGTTGTTGTTTTTCGCATAGCACATTACATTATAGTTACATACTCACCAAACTGTGACTAGCAAACTTCACACACACACACACACACACACACACACACATACATATATACATACATACATACATACACACACACGAGCGCGCGCGCACACACACACACACACACACACACACACACACACACACACACACACATACACAGACTCAACAGACTCACACAAACGCAACACCATTCACACACACACACACACACACACACACACACACACACAGAGAGAGAGAGAGAGAGAGAGAGAGAGAGAGTCAACAGACTCACACAAACGCAACACCACACACACACACACACACACACACACACACACACACATACACGCACTGATCATGGGAGCCATGTTTATTGACTCATACCACTGACCCATATCAACAGAGGTCAACGCACCCAGAGGTATAGCATGAAAGTAACTCTTCAATGATTGATCATTTACATTTTTCTAATCGGGAATACTTTGTAAATGTAGGTCAAAGTGGTGAGATGTGATTCAACAGTTTTATTATTGTTGGTAAATGATGGCGATAGTTCGAAGCTGGAAGGACGGTTGAAATACTTCCTCCCAATGTGCAGTTCCCTAAGTTAGCAATATAGTTTGGACAAAATGAAGTAAAGTAGACTTCTGTTTCTCTGTGATATCTGCAAAATGTACAGTCAAAATGTCCTCCGCAAGCATTGTCTGAGAAACGTAGTTGGTGTGTTTTTAATGACGATATGCCTAATCCCAGAGTTTTAAAAGATTCCAATCCTAATGTTTTAACGTGTTTAGATATGGTGTTACAGCTAACTATGAAGTGATGAACCACACAATGAGAAAGAATGTGGGACCAGCAAGCAGAAAGTCAGTGAAGGTTCAGACGAACCTGACTATAGATGTGTAGGGGAGGCTGAGGATGAGCGGCGTAGGAAAACTCCTACAATGCCCCTGAACTGATGTAGATGATGCGGCAGCCTCCTTCACCCGCCGCCCTTATCCCCCTATATCCCCCACCCCCACCCTCCGCTTCTCCCCTACTTCGCCCCAACACAAAAAGGTGGTGAGCGGATTTTCCTGACAATCTGGTGCAAGATATGAAGGACCCGGCAACGGACCAGGGCCTGATCGATACCAGTTTAGCGATGATAGGGATCGATATTCTGGATCCAAGATATCTTTAAAATAAAAATAATAAAAAATAAAAATACTTCACCATTGAAAGATGTGACAAAAGGGTAGCCGTAAGTGTGGTATTTCAAGAAAATACGAACATCTTTCCATGGAAGGCCTGACCAGCGTGTTGTGTTTTGCACAGGTATGAAGGAGAAAGGATAGTCCAGCTGTTGTGTTTTGCACAGGTATGAAGGAGAAAGGAGAACCAGCGGTTGTGTTTTGCACAGGTATGAAGGAGAAAGGAGAACCAGCGGTTGTGTTTTGCACAGGTATGAAGGAGAAAGGAGAACCAGCTATTGTGTTTTGCACAGGTATGAAGGAGAAAGGAGAACCCAGCTGTTGTGTTTTGCACAGGTATGAAGGAGAAAGGAGAACCAGCTGTTGTGTTTTGCACAGGTATGAAGGAGAAAGGAGAACCAGCTGTTGTGTTTTGCACAGGTATGAAGGAGAAAGGAGAACCCAGCTGTTGTGTTTTGCACAGGTATGAAGGAGAAAGGAGAACCAGCGGTTGTGTTTTGCACAGGTATGAAGGAGAAAGGAGAACCAGCGGTTGTGTTTTGCACAGGTATGAAGGAGAAAGGAGAACCAGCTATTGTGTTTTGCACAGGTATGAAGGAGAAAGGAGAACCCAGCTGTTGTGTTTTGCACAGGTATGAAGGAGAAAGGAGAACCAGCTGTTGTGTTTTGCACAGGTATGAAGGAGAAAGGAGAACCAGCTGTTGTGTTTTGCACAGGTATGAAGGAGAAAGAAGAGCCAGCTGTTGTGTTTTGCACAGGTATGAAGGAGAAAGGAGAACCAGCTGTTGTGTTTTGCACAGGTATGAAGGAGAAAGAAGAGCCAGCTGTTGTGTTTTGCACAGGTATGAAGGAGAAAGGAGAACCAGCTGTTGTGTTTTGCACAGGTATGAAGGAGAAAGGAGAATCAGCTGTTGTGTTTTGCACAGGTATGAAGGAGAAAGGAGAATCAGCTGTTGTGTTTTGCACAGGTATGAAGGAGAAAGGAGAATCAGCTGTTGTGTTTTGCACAGGTATGAAGGAGAAAGAAGAGCCAGCTGTTGTGTTTTGCACAGGTATGAAGGAGAAAGGAGAATCAGCTGTTGTGTTTTGCACAGGTATGAAGGAGAAAGGAGAACCAGCTGTTGTGTTTTGCACAGGTTTGAAGGAGAAAGGAGAACCAGCTATTGTGTTTTGCACAGGTATGAAGGAGAAAGGAGAACCGGCTATTGTGTTTTGCACGGCCTGGGATGTTGATTAAGATCTCCTGCAGTTT
>NC_134880.1:53151443-53163943 GCF_041734735.1 Babylonia areolata | reverse complement strand
AAGGGATTGTCGTCAAAGGGATTGTCGTCAGAGGGATTGTCATCAGAGGGATGTCATCAGAGGGATGTCGTCAGAGGGATGTCGTCAAAGGGATTGTCGTCAGAGGGATTGTCATCAGAGAGATTGTCGTCAGAGGGATGTCATCAGAGAGATGTCGTCAGAGGGATGTCATCAGAGGGATTCTCGTCAGAGGAATTATCGTCAGAGGGATGTCGTCAGATGGATGTCATCAGAGGGATTTCGTGGCGGTGTCCACCCACGGGGTGTGGATGGTGCGGGAGGGGGGTAGGAGGGCTGGGAAGGGGGATGGAAGGGTAGGATGCCTGGGAAGGGGGAGGGAGTGTAGGAGGGCTAGGAAGGGGCAGGGGGATAGGAGGCCTGGGAAGGGGAAGGGGGGTAGGAGGGCTGGGAAGGGGAAGGGGGATAGGAGGGCTAGGGAAGGGGCAGGGGGGTAAGAGGGCCTGGGTAAGGGTGGAGGGGAGGGGTAGGAGGGCTAGGGAAGGGGCAGGGGGATAGGAGGCCTGGGAAGGGGCAGGGGGTAGGAGGGCTGGGAAGGGGGAAGGGGGGTAGGAGGGCTGGGAAAGGGGGCAGGGGGGATAGGGGCCTGGAAGGGGGAAGGTGGGTGTAAGAGGGCCTTGGAAGGGGTAGGGGGGTAGAGGGGCCTCGAGAAGGGGGAGGGGTGTAGGAGGGCCTGGGAAGGGGAAGGGGTGTTGTAAGAGGGCTGGGAAGGGGGCAAGGGGGGTGTAGGAGGGCGGGAAGGGAGAGGGGGGTAGAGGGCTGGGAAGGGGGCAGGGGGGTAGGAGGGCCTGGGAAGGGGAAGGGGGGTAAGAGGGCTGGGGAAGGGGAAGGGGGGTAAGAGGGCTGGGAAGGGGGCAGGGGGGTTATGAGGGCTGGGAAGTGGAGGTGGGGTAGAGGGCTGGGAAGGGGCAGGTGGGGTAGAGGGCCTGGGAAGGGGAGGGGGGGTAGAGGGCTGGAAGGGGGAGGGGGTAGGAGCCTAAGGGGGATGGGGGTAAGAGGCTGGGAAGGGGGAAGGGGTAGAGGGGCCTGGGAAGGGGGAGGGGGGGTAAGAGGGCTGGGAAGGGGGAGGGGGGTAAGAGGCCTGGGAAGGGGAGAGGGGGGGTAAGAGGGCTGGGAAGGGAGAGGGGGGTAAGAGGGCTGGGAAGGGAGGGGGGGTAAGAGGGCTGGGAAGGGGGAGGGGGGGGTAAGAGAGCTGGGAAGGGGAGGGTGGTAAGAGGGCTGGGAAGGGAGAGGGGGGTAAGAGGGCTGGGAAGGGGAGAGGGGGGGGTAAGAGGGCTGGGAAGGGGGAGGGGGGGTAAGAGGGCTGGGAAGGGGGAGGGGGGGGTAAGAGGGCTGGGAAGGGGAGGGGGGGTAAGAGGGCTGGGAAGGGGGAGGGGGGGGTAAGAGGGCTGGGAAGGGGAGGGGGGTAAGAGGGCTGGGAAGGGGAGGGGGGGTAAGAGGGCTGGGAAGGGGGAGGGGGGGTAAGAGGGCTGGGAAGGGGAGGGGGGTAAGAGGGCTGGGAAGGGAGAGGGGGGGTAAGAGGGCTGGGAAGGGGAGGGGGGGTAAGAGGGCTGGGAAGGGGGAGGGGGGGTAGGAGGGCTGGGAAGGGGGGTAAGAGGGCTGGGAAGGGGGAGGGTGGTAAGAGGGCTGGGAAGGGAAGGAGGTAGGGGGGCTGGGAAGGGGGATGGGGGGGGGTAAGAGGGCTGGGAAGGGGAGGGGGGTCGCAGACGAACCTGGGAATGACTGTTTACGGGGAACTGGGAATGAGCGGCAGGGGAGTAATGTCACTGGCAGCATGCAGTTGATATGGCAGCGGGGGGAAAATGGTGAGCGCGGAGGGATGCACGAAGAGTCGATAAAAAGAGAGTCATGAAAGGACACGTCAATTTTATGACTCCGGGGAGCTCGTGCAACCGATGTTTCCTTTGAGTTTTGGTAATAAGACCGAGGTTTCGGTGGTAAGTCACGGAGCTCAGGGCTTTGGCGAGAGGAGAAGCGGCGGCACTGTGAATGGTGTCGGAGAATAGACAGTTATATAGTTTCTTTTCTTTCTTTTTTTTTCTTTTTTCGTACCCGTGTCTGCTTGGGTTTTGCTGCTGAACTAAGTGGTTTTGTTATCTCGGTTTATTGTGCGAACGTGATGGAGAGAGACAGACAGAGACAGAGACAGAGATTGAGACAGAAAGAGAAGAACAGAGACAGAGAGAGATATATATATTCGAAGATATACGTGTGTACTCAATCGTCTACACGCACTCGCGTGTGCACGAGCGTATGCACACACACACACACACACACACACACACACACACACACACACACACATGGGAGAGAGAGAGAGAGAGAGATGACAATCTCAAAAGAAAGAAAAAAAGAAGAAAAAGAAACAGTAAATCTGCCTTTATACTTTGTGTGGGGCGTGTGTGTCTGGTAACAGTTACACTGTGTGGTTACATCACATCATTGTGTTACTGGTAACAGTTACACTGTGTGGTTACGTCACATCATTGTGTTACTGGTAACAGTTACACTGTGTGGTTACATCACATCATTGTGTTACTGGTAACAGTTACACTGTGTGGTTACATCACATCATTGTGTTACTGGTAACAGTTACACCGTGTGGTTACGTAACATCATCGTGTTACTGGTAGCATTTATATTGTGTGGTTAGGCCACATCATTGCGTTACTGGTAACAGTTACACTGTGTGGTTACATCACATCATTGTGTTACTGGTAACAGTTACATTGTGTGGTCATGTCACATCATTGTGTTACTGGTAACAGTTACACTGTGTGGTTACGTCACATCATTGTGTTACTGGTAACGGTTACACCGTGTGGTTACGTCACATCATCGTGTTACTGGTAGCATTTATATTGTGTGGTTAGGCCACATCATTGCGTTACTAGTAACAGTTACATTGTGTGGTTACCTCACATCATCGTGTTACTGGTAACAGTTACACTGTGTGGTTACATCACATCATTGTGTTACTGGTAACAGTTACATTGTGTGGTCATGTCACATCATTGTGTTACTGGTAACAGTTACATTGTGTGGTTACGTAACAAAATTGTGTTACTGGTAACAGTCACACTGTATGGTTACGTCACATCCTTGTATTACCGGTAACAGTTACATTGTGTGGTTACGTCACATTGTTGTGTTACTGGTAACAGTTACACTGTGTGGTCACGTCACATCGTTGTGTTACTGGTAACACATATGTAGTGTTGTTACGTCACATAGACAAACATTATATCATCATGACATTGTGTATTTCAGTCACTTGAGACAGGTCCATCATTGAGATGTTGGTCAAAGTTACACGGCCCACCATGTGAGCGATCTGACACAAAGTTGTACTGAGAAAATCTACCTGCAGTGAGAAAAGTGTGACCCTTTGTCAATCAATACGAAGAAGACAGGATGAAGAAAATGGATCGAGAGAAGAACTTGAGATCTTACAGACAACAGTTATTCAGTTTTAGTTGTTGATAGCGGCACAAATCAATCGGTCATCCGACATGCTCTTTCCATTTGGCGGCTGTGTAAATACAGCAATAGATAAAACTGTGGAAAAGGCTATGCACACACTTGCACTATTCCACTCCTCTCTCTCTCTCTCTCTCTCTCTCTCTCTCTCTCTCTCTCTCTCTCTCTCTCCGTCTCTAGTTTAAAGAAAAAAAACCACACACACACGTACACACGCACACACACACATGCACGCACACACACGCGCACGCGCGCGCACGCACACACGCACACGCGCACACACACACACAAACACACACACACACAAACACACACACACGCACGCATGCACGCACACACACACACACACACATACACACACACACGCACGCACGCACGCACACACACGCACGCACGCACACACGCACACGCAGGCACCCACGCACGCACACACACAGACACACGTGCGCGCACACACACACATGCACACACACACACACACACACACACACACACACACGCACGCACACACACACACACACACACACACACACACACACACACACACACACACACACACACACACACACACACACACACACACACACACACACACACACACACACACACACACACTGCCTCAGCAAGATCAGCATTTTAGCCGCCACAGAAACAATCACTGGCAGAGAATCTTCAGAGAATCACGCAACGCCAGCCCGTCCCAGATTGCTTTGTCACAGTTTTCTCACAGCTGATTGGTCGGAAAGAATTCTCTTCCTTCCGCCTCACCGCACAGGAAGGAGGAAACGGAAGTGTGGGGGCATGCGCAATGAGCAGCAGGATCCGGAAATTGGTTGCGAGCTATCATTGGGCCATGAGATGGACGGTGGGTTTGGGTGCTAATGGAAATCAGCAGGTGAGATACGGTATTGGCAGAAAGTGGAAGGGAAAGGGGTTGGAAGAGGGGGAGGGGGGTAGGCGTGAGGAAGAGTGAGAAAGGGTTATCTGTGGAGGAAAAAAATCAAACTGATTAGCGTCTGAAGCGTACGGAATTGTTTCACTTTGTCACTTCAACTGTACAGTTTCTGTTTCTGTTTCAAGGAGATATAACATAGTGTGGACTGATGCATATAAGCTACACTACATCTACTTAAAAGAGAGAGAGACACAGAGAGAGAAGAAGAAGAAGAAGAGGAGGAGGAAGAAGAAGAAGAAGTGGCGATAACTGAAAACGGAGGTAAGAAAGGGCACAACGCTTAAAGTATCCGTGTCACGGCTCGTTGGCGATCTGCGTGCATGCCTGTCTGCATTTTTTTTTTCCTTCCCTTTTCCCCCTTTCTCTCTCCCTTCTTCCCCCCCCCCCCCCCCCCCCCCCCCCTCTCTCCCTTCTCCTCCTCTCTCCCCCTTCTTCTCCTCTTTCTCCCTTCTCCCCCCTCTTTCCATCCCTCTCTTTCACCTCCCTCTCTCCTTCGTGCTTTTTGCACGTGTGGCATGTCCCTTCTCCTGAACGTTGTTGTTTTTTTTTAACTCTGAGCGAGTTCAGGAGTCAATCTGGTTAGGAGAAAGAGATTGCTCTGGGCTGTTGAGGCCAAGCTTTGCAGAGAGACGGGTCGCCGTTCCAGCGTGCGTGCTGTAGGGCGCCGTCGGTGAAGTAGTGGGGGCGTTTCCCTTTGTCACCCCTTCTTCTGTATTAGTCTGTTTCACTCTGGGCCAGTGACGTGCCTGGTGACAGGTGAGGGAGTCTGTGTTTGTCGTAACATTTAGTGATGTGACTTGTGATTAAGAGTGAGGTTTAGCTTGCTTGTAAGGTTAGTGTGATGTTGTTGTTTTTTTAGTGGATATCTTTTAAATACAGTATTCTTTTACTTCCAAATATAGGGGGGAATTAGTAAATTTGTTGTGTTTAGGTGTAACATTTTTGCCATAATAATATTCAGCTCAGATTGTTTCAAATTTGTTTTTGGAAATGTGATATAGCCTGACTGGTGCCGTTTCAATTATTCAGAACTAGTATCATTGAAACTTGAATATTGTTATTGCCTTGTTTAGCGCAATGTATATTGCTTAAGGAAGATAAGGGGGGTGGAGTACACTCTTTTATAACTGGTTTAAAAAAAACAACCAAACAGTCTACAGAGCCGATGGGGTGTTACAGGTTTTCCGGTGTTTCTTCCCCTTCGTGCCGCTGCCTTCGACGGGTCCCCAGAACACAAGCCTGGAAACTTCCTCACTCCCGTTCCCGCTCCCACCCCCACTCCATACTTCCATCTACCCCTTTCCCACCTTCCCACTGTCCCTCTTGCCGACCAGCTGCAGCCATCAAGCTACAAGTTTTGTCCGTTTTCAGCTGTCAGCACGAGTTTTGAACTCTGGCAGCGGGGTTGATCAGTACTGCTGCAGTTGACTGTAACTTGTAGAATTGTGCTGTGTTTAGACAAAGGTTATTTTTTTTGGTTTGTGATGCCTTGTTTTGTGGCGGGTATTTATGTATTTTTTGCATCACCACAGTAAAGCAACGAGCTGAACTCTTCTGTGTCTCTGTGTTTGTGTTGTCGGGACGTCAGCTAGTCTGGGAAGGGGTGGGGGTTCATGGGCAACCCCTTACGGGTTGTGACAATCCGCAAACAGTTACGTTTAAAATGATTTTTAAATTTGTTGTTTTTTTCTGTGATAATTTAGGATAGTGTTTATTTCTGTGGGGACGTGTGTCCGTGTATCTGTGGGATGCGAGTCGATGTGGATATCAGTTTCGGTTCATGCGATATGTTTTTGATTAACTGGACGACGAGAAGGGCTCCAGTGAACAAAGTCAAATGAATTATGGACTTCCCCCTCTCTGTCTCTGTCTCTCTTCCACTCACTCCTCTCTCTCTCTCTCTCTCTCTCTCTCTCTCTCTCTCTCTCTTTCTCTCTCTCTTCGTTTCTTTTTCTCTTTCATGCCCACGAATACTCTCTCTTCTCTCTCTCTCTACCACTCCCCCCCCTCTCTCTCTCCTTCTCTTTCCTTTAGACAATCTCTCTCTGTCTCTGTCTTTCTCTGTCCCCACTTCTCTCTCTCTCTCTCTCTCTCTTTCTCTCTCTCCTTCCATCTCGTTCTCTCTGTCTCTGTCTCTCTCTTGCCTATGAACACACACACACACTCTCCCTCTTGCCCACGAACACACACACTCTTCCTCTCTCTCTCTCTCTCTCTCTCTCTCTCTCTCTCTCTCTCTCTCTCTCTCTCTCTCTCCCGTGGTAAAAAGAGGGAGAGAATCCAATTTCTAAGTGCTGATGAAATGGAATTTGTGACAACACGTGAACAGCGTGTCATTTCAGCCACGCCCCTCCATTCCCCAGCTGATGATTTTCTTCTGCTGCCGTGCTCAGGAGCAGTTTTGTGGCTGCTGCTGCTGGTCGTCTTTATGATAGTGGTGGTGGTGGTGGTGGTAGAACTAGTAGCAGTAGCAGCAGTAGTAGTAGTACTAGTAGTGGTGGTGGTGGTTGTGATGGTGAGTAGATGTTGTGGAGGCCGCAGTTGTAGCAATTGCAGGACATGTGTATGTATGTATATATATATATGTGTGTGTGTGTGTGTGTGTGTGTGTCGAGGAAGTGAGTGCAAAGGAATGAAGTAGAGAAACGGATACTGACTTTGTGGTGCAGGATTGTTAATTTGCGTGGATGTTTCTACTGAAATGTGCAAGAGACAACTCCCTTCTTGCAAGGGGTATTGTTTTCATTTCATTTCTGAAGGGTTTGTGTACATTGCTTGGTGGTTTTTCCAGTTTCTGGTGTGTATAGCTGGCACTTAAATTTTTCACTGCCCCATCATCTGCACCTGGCATCACTCCCACGCCGCTTATTCCGAGTCCCCTATACACAGTCACATCCAAGTTCGTCAGGTACATTTTAATCACAAAATGAGACCAACGGGTTTCTTCCTCGGCTCTTTGATTAGCGTGCATGACAACCACAGACATTCTCATTACTGATGGCTCTAAAAGACGCCATCATCTTTAGTTGTGGTCTTCTTCTTCTTCTTCTTCTTCTTCTTCTTCTTCTTCTTCTTCTTCTTCTTCTTCTCCTTCTTCAGCGTTCGTTCACTTGTGTGCATGCTGGCTATGTTTTTTGTTTCCTTAGTACACCGAACGCCGACATGGATTACGGGGATCGGTGCAGTTGATCCTCTCTAAAAGAAGAAAGTATCCTTATCATCATTATGATCCTCACCACAAACTGGTCTATGTTTATGTAACCCTGAAAACGGAGTGTGGTTGCCTGCATGGCGGGGTGAAAATGGCTATATTCGCGAAGAACATGGTTGCAGCCCACGAATTGAGAAGAAGAAGAAGGCGCTTCCTCTTATCTTTCCTCTTCCATATAATACGTATGGCCAAGCTTGTGTGCGTGTGTGTGTGTGTGTGTGTGTGTGTGTGTGTGTGTGTGTGTGTGTGTGTGTGTGTGTGTGTGTGTGTGTGTCCAATTCATCGCCTGGCGGAAATCCTTTGCCATTCATTTCCTCTCTCTCTCTCTCTCTCTCTCTCTCTCTCTCTCTCTCTCTCTCTCTCTCTCTCTCTCTCTCTCTCTCTTGTGTAGTGTAGACCCTGTTTCAGGGCGGGAACTGGATGAAAAAAAAACAACGTGCCAGTGCCGAGTTTTCTATTATGATCGAAAATAAAGAATTTGTCTTGTCTTGTGTCGTCCTCCTTCCTGTTCTTTCTGATCTGTCTGGTCCCTCATTGTTGTCCTGCCCTCCGTAAATCAAACTTTCTTTTGTTCTTTGTTTGCTTTCTATGGCTGGTCATTCGTAGTGTGGGTGTGGTCGTGTGCGCTCTGTGTGTGTGAATAGAATAGAATAGAATACTTTTTATTGTCATAAAACCTTAACGTTTATAAGACACAATGAAACATAAACATGAGCATATTAAGAAGAGAAACATTCATGAACAAATTTCGCCAGCCTTGGCTGTATTTCTGTTAGAAGGATCAATTCACTAGGCTTTGCATTTGGACGACATATATCGATTAGGAATCTGTGTCTGTAAGTATTGTACTTTACACAATTGTCTAAAAGGTGAAGTTCATCTTCTAAACTGTTACAAGTATCACACAGTCTTTGTTCTTTCGGTGTATTTTTATATCTTCCCTGTTCGATTTGTAAGTCATGGGCGCTGATTCGTAACATGGTCAGTGCTTTCCTGTGTTGTGTATTTGCTGTATTCTTTAAATACGGTTCGATATTATAATTTGTCACAGCGTTCTTGTAAAATGCTAATTTAGATGAACTGTCATGTTTCTTTTTCCAAAATTTTATATATTCATTTTCAAGCTTCTTGGATACAGCATGCTTTAATCTTTTAACACTAAAAGTGAACTGATTTTTCCAAACATGATCTAATCCAGTTCTAGTTAATACATTTCTTATGAAAAGTAGCCACTGAAAAATTTTCATTTGTTTGACGATGCATGCAGTTATATATGTGTGTGTGTCTGTGTATGTGTGTGTGTTTGTGTTTGTGTGTGTATGTGCCTTTGTGTGTGTGTGTGTGTGCGCGCGCGCGCGCGTGCGTGTGCGTTTCTTTAAAGTCATTTAATTCCAAAGAAATAATGTAGTACAAAGTCGATGATTAATTGGCTTTGTTTTTGCAATTTCATTGAAAGCAGAAACGGGGAGTGTTTTTGGTTTGAATACGGGGAATTTTATCCAGACTGGAAGGGTTACAAAATGATTATGAAGGCATAACCTTTTTCTTAAATTAGTCATACGTTTCATTTTCATTATAGTCATTTTCATAGCCGGAAAATAGCAGTGATGTTATTGATTATCTTCCATTTGCTAACAGGTCAGAGGCGTGATGTCAGCGTCAGTTTCTCTTGGAAGCGCCACTGCATTCAGGCAAATCCATAATTATGCGCTACATAACCCAGGGCACTTTGTCAGGCCTTGAGGGGGAGGAAGGTGGTCAAATGGTTAAAACGCTCACCTGCCAGAACAGTATTCAAGAGTATCTGGGTTCGAATCCCGCGCTCGCCCCTTCTCCCCAAAATCAAACATAGCGTCTCGTCATTCGGATAAGATGATTGTCCCGTGTGCAGCACGCATTTGGCGCACTGTAAAAGAGCCCATGGCATCAAAAGTGTTGTCCTCTGGCAAAATTGTGTGGAAGAAATCCACTCTGACAGGTACACAGATGTATAGGCACAGGCATGGGTATTGGAATGACTGGTTTTTGTAATAGTGAAAACTTTCCGCCGGGATCCAATGCAGGCATGGGTATTGGAATGACTGGTTTTTGTAACTGAAAACTTTCTGCCGGGATCCAATGCGTGTCTTTATTCCGAAACCAAATAAAAGAAAGGAAATGTCGAATTCATATATCCGTATCCATATAATAGGACACTTTTACCGCACAGGCGAAAGTTTGGAGTGTTGGCCTAGATGTAACGCGTCCGCCTGGGAAGAAGCGAGAGAATCTGAGCGCACTAGTTCGAATCGCGGCTCAGTCGCCAGTATTTTCTCCCCCTCCACTAGACCTTGAGTGGTGGTCTGGACACTAGTCATTCGAATGAGACGATAAACTGAGGTCTCGCGTGCAGCTTGCATTTTGCGCACGTAAAAGAACCCACGGCAACAAGAAGGTTGTCCCTGGCAAAATTCTGTAGAAAAATCCACTTGGATAGGAAAACAAATAAAATTACAGGCAGAAAAAGATACAAAAACAAACAAACAAAAAATGAGTGGCGCTCTCAGTGTAGCGACGCGCTCTCCCTGGGGAGAGCAGCCAAAATTTCACACAGAGAAATCTGTTGTGACAAAAAGAGCAATACAAATACAAATAAATGTTGGTTCCAGAGGGAAAAAATTTAGTGTTGTTTCCAGAGGGAAAAGATTTAGTGTTGTTTCCAGAGGGAAAAGATTTAGTGTTGGTTCCAGAGGGAAAAGATTTAGTGTTGGTTCCAGAGGGAAAAGATTTAGTGTTGGTTCCAGAGGGAAAAGGTTTAGTGTTGGTTCCAGAGGGAAAAAATTTAGTGTTGGTTCCAGAGGAAGACGTCTGTAGAAGAGGACACTACTGCCGCACATGGAAATGACTTAATGTTGCCTCCTGGCTCTTGTTGCAGAAGGAGCCCCCCTCACCCCTCACCTCAGCACCGCCATGCTGTGCAGTCTGGCACTGACGGCCTTCCTGCTGGCCTGGTCCCCGTCACCCTCCTCCGCCCTCCGATTCTCCTCCATCTTCCCCACACAGAGCCCGCGCTACGACGACCGTGAGGTCATCTCCAAACGCATCATCCCCCAGGACGACCAAGGTCACGGCTACCGGAACTACTTCGCCAAGCGGATCTTCCCCACAGAGGACCAGGGAGACGGCTACAGAGATTACTACTCCAAAAGGATCTTCCCCACAGAGGACCAGGGAAGTGGCTACAGGGATTACTACGCCAAGCGTATCTTCCCCACCGATGACCAAGGTCACGGCTATAGAAACTACCGTTCCAAGCGGATCTTCCCGAGAGAGGACCAAGGCCACGGCTACCGGAACTACTTCGCTAAACGTGTCTTCCCGTCAGAAGACCAGGGCCATGGCTACAGAGACTACTTCGCAAAGCGCTTCATGCCTGTGGACCAAGGTCAAGGTTACCGCGACTACCGCACAAAGCGCTTCATGCCTGTCGACCAAGGTCAAGGTTACCGCGACTACCGCACAAAGCGCTTCATGCCTGTCGACCAAGGTCAAGGCTACCGCGACTACCGCACAAAGCGGGTGGTCCCAGAGGACGAAGAGCACGTGTTTCCTGAAGAAGACCCTGGCGATGAATATCCAGACTTCCTCACCAAGCGTATCTTCCCGACACACGACCAAGGTTACGGCTACCGTAATTACCGCGCTAAACGCCTCCGTCCGCTGGGAGGAGGAGAAGACGACTTCCCTGACAGCTGGGGTGCGGAAGCGTGGTCAGCGAAGACCCAGCTGGCTGACAACCCAAAGAGGAACCTGTCTGAGGCAGAAGGCCAAGGGTCTGACGCCTCCAGCTGGTCTCTGCCCCGTCACCAGCGAGACAGCTGCAGCTGCTGTTACCTCAGTCGTCTCTACAACCAGCAGTGTTGCCGCGCCTGTCGGCTGGCCACCAAGAAGCGGGCAGACTCCTCCCCACTGCCCTCGGCAAGGGAGAGTGGCGAGGGTGGTCGCCCTTCTAAGCGGGCCTTCTTGGCCAACCCAGACTGCTTCTGCTGTCTGCGGAACGGGAGCGATGCCTGCTGCTCCAGCTGCTTTGAGAAGTGAGAGATGAAGGGAGGGTGTGGTTTCGCTTTCCTCTGCTGTCCTGTTCATCGTCAGTGGGGTGGGCGTGGTACCTGTGCCTACCTTTAAAGGCTGAAGGTACTCGCTGCTTCCTGAATGTGGCCGATTTAGTGAGGGTACTTTCTAGCGTGTATTGTGAACAATTTGCTTTGTAATGTAATACATGAACACGAAGGAAATACTTGTACTGTTGTAGTGGTAGAATGAACGAGAGAAGGTGAATTAGTGCCTGGAATCCAGAAGTAAGTTTAATCAGGCGTTGCTGTTTTTGTTGTTTTTATTTTGATCAGTAAGAGATTATACTTTTTTGTGTTAGTTGCTGATAGTGTTTTCGAACAGGTAAAATCAATATATTGACAGAATTGTACAACGGTAAAAGAAGGGAAACAAAGTGTTTGAGATATGTAGTTTAGACTGTTATAGGTTGTTGCTGTTTTTTCATTTGTTTGGGGTTTTTTTGCGGGGGCGGAGGGGGGGGGGGCGCGTGGGGGGGGGGGGCGGGCTTAGTATAACAGCGAATGCAACAACAATATCAATAATAGTCCTCATTCACAAGACACTTTTGGTACGGCTGGTTGAGTGTTTGGCGGTTTTACGTGACCCATATCTGTGGAGTTGCTCATAAACTGTGACAACAGAGCTTTCCTTCAGTGTGAGAGTGGCGTACGTCTGCCCACCTCTCACCCTCACCCTCCGGAAAGTTCTCATATGGACTGCAACACTTGCTACAGCTCATAGAAT
>NC_134880.1:53136443-53148943 GCF_041734735.1 Babylonia areolata | reverse complement strand
AGACAGACTGAGAACGGATGGAGGGGGGGGGGTCTCCGGAGGGGTGCTGATGAGGGTCAGGGTGATGAGCGGTGGGTGGTGGGAGGAAAGAGGGGGATGGGAGCTGGGGATGGTGGAGGTGGAGTGAAGAGTTAGTCTCTCCTCATTGTTAGTGTCATTGTGTGTGTGTGATGGGGGAGGGGATGGGGTAACTGATCGAGGAGGGAATGTGGAGTGTGTGTGTGTGTGTGTGTCTGTGTCTGCTTGTGTGTACGTGTGTGTGTGTTTCTGTCTGTATGTCTTTCTATCTGTGTGTGTAAGCGTGTGTGAGTGTGTGTGTGTGTGTTCGTATGAGTGTGCGCCGGTATGCGTGTGCGTGTGTATGTGTAAGCGTACGTGTGTGTGCTTGTGTGCCTCTGTGTGTGTGTGTGAGGGGGAGGGGGGCGGAGGAAGCAGGAGTGTGACAAGCGCATGAAGTGAATAACCCAACACGCTGGTCACGCCTTGAGCCTGAAGGCCACATGGAAAAAGAACACCACACATAGTAAACAAGAACACACTTCAATGGACAAATAAATAGAACAGAAGTGAAAAAAAAAGGTACAATAAATTTAAATAATCAAAATAAGATTGCAATTCAGCGAACAATCAACGCGCACTCACAGACGCGTGTAGTTTATACAAAAATGGGTAAAAAAATACTTTCTTTCTTTTTTTAAGTATCAAGATCTGTCTGAAATGCATTCTGCCCGCCAGTATCGTGTTAATCGGTGTATCGTTGCTGTTTTGTTTGGTTGCTTTTTGACTCACTTGTGTACACAAAGTGAGTCTATGTTTTAACCCGGTGTTCGGTTGTCTGTGTGTGTGTGTGTGTGTGTGTGTCCGTGGTAAACTTTAACATTGACATTTTCTCTGCAACTACTTTGTCAGTTGACACCAAATTTGGCATAAAAATAGGAAAAATTCAGTTTTTTTCCAGTCGTCTTGTTTAAAACAATATTGCGCCTCTGGGATGGGCACAAAAAAAAATAAATAATGAAGCATAATTATATGCAAACTGCATTTACTGTTATATTTATATTTTTTTGTATTCTCTAAACTTGGCACTTTGATCTGATATTCTGACCCAACAGCTAGAGCAGTCATTATTATCATTTTTTGTTCAAACAGGAACTTCTTTTGCTAAGCATGGAATTTTTATTTATTTTGCAAACATTTTGGTGCAGATAGTAAAAAAGGGAAATTACTCTGTAATGCCAGGGGAGTTAATTTGCTTTAAACTGATCTTTCTCATCTTAAACATTAGATTTTGAAATTATACTCAATACATAAAAAGCTTGGATTTTTTTTTTTTTTTTTTTTTTTTTTTTTTTTAAGTGTATCACAAATGAGTCTTGAAGGTCTTGCCTCTCTTGTTGTTGTTGTTAAAGCAGAACTTTCCCTAACCCTTCATGTCAGCGTGGGCACTTGACAGAGATGTCTGTACGTATCCGTGGCGCACGCGTGTACTGGGGGGAAAAAACAAAAAACAAACACACGCAGAGACCAATCCAAGGGGCTGTTGAATTAAAGTACTTCCTGCCTGACAGAACTCAGACATTACCAGAAAGAAAGGTTGCGTTGTGTGTGTGTGTGTGTGTGTGTGTGTGTGTGCGCGCGCGCGCGCGCGCGCGCGCGCGTGTGTGTGCGTGTGTGTGTGTGTGACTATGACTGGGATTCCAACCCAGGACCCATACGCTGAAAGATCAACGTTTCAACCCCTGGACTGATGAATCCCATCCATGCTAGTGTCAAAGTCTTCGTCAGTCAACGAGATCCTAAACTGCATTCTCAGAATCATTTGTTCAGGTTTGCTTAGATTTGTCTGTTTACATTGGGCATATAACAGCTGTGTGTGTGTGGGTGTGGGTGTGTGTTGTGGAGGGGTGAGGGATGAGGGTGGGGGGTGGAGGTTTTGTGTGGCGTCTTTTGCTTTGGAAGTAAGAAGGGTGAGAATGGTGACGGCATAGATTAACTCTCTCCATACGAACGGCGAAAGAGACGACGTTAACAGCGTTTCACGCCAATTACCATCATCAAAATATTGCAAGCGGAAGGCTCTTATACTGAAGAGGTGAATGTTGACAAAGAATACCACAATTCTGACGATGGAAGCTAAAGGTTGGGTCATTCAGACACCCACTGGACATCCGAGGCGTCTGTGTAGAGGAGAAGAGAGGACTGGCCGTACTGAGTGAGTTAAGGAAACGTTTTTAATGGGGGGCAGGACGGGTGGTGGGGGAAGGGGTGGGGGGGCGTTCTGTTTGTTTTGTTTTTTTATCCATGTCGGTTTGTCGTCGTCGTTCTCAACGACGGAGATGGAGAAAGGTTCCCACCATGGCGCCCTGCGTCCTCCGGAAGGTTGGGAGCGTTCAGGCTGAATAAATATAATTCCCACTGTACCACTCATAGAATCGTACAATTATTTATTTCTAAAAATGAAACAAAAAATATAATATTGATTTTTTTTTTCGCCCACAGGGCTTTGTCAGGAAGAGGTAAATTGTGTAAAAGATGTAAAACACACAGTTGTTGGCACACCAGACCTCCATCAGCATGCGTATGTGCTTGTGTTCAAATAAATAAAAAAATATATATATATGAAAAACAACAAAAAACAAAAAACGAGTTCGCAGTTACTCTCTGGAGACAGAACCCCCCGCCCCCTCTTCCCACTCCCCTCCTCCCGCCTCCCACCTCCACCCCCTCCGTCATCCATTTCCTCGGCCTTCCCAACTCCTCCTCCACCCCCCCACCCCCCCTCCACCCCCCCGGGGATGGGAAAAGCGTGTCGGAAACTTCGTGAAGCGATGTGATTAAAATTGTAACTGATGCTAACGGCGTCAATTACCAGACATCAAAATAATGAAGAAGTCTTAAAGTCGACGGCACTGAAACAGATGGAGACGTCCGGTTGTTCTGACAGCATTGGAGGTGGACAGGAAAAGAACAGAGAATGAAATATTAAACTAGATGGGGGAGGTTTGACAGCCTGGAAACAAAGTTGTCGACATGTAAGGAACAAGCCTTCGTCGTAATCTGATCTTTTGTGCGCATGTGCGTGAATGAGAGAGAACGCATGCGCAAACGAGATCTTATTTTACGCACAGGAAAGAATGAGCGTAAAATAGCTTCTTTTTCTTTTTATACACATGATAAATGAAGAAAATGTAGAAGCAACACATAGAATGCAGAGAAAATAAAGTGGTTAATGTCGCAGACTCAGGAAACAAATTATCTCGGGTTCGAATCCCATCAAGAGCCACACCATTCCCAGTTTTTACAAGTGACAACGAAGTAATTTAATCACCAACGAAGCATTAACTCACTCAGTACGGCCAGTCCTCTCTTCTCCTCTACACAGACCCCTCGGATGTCCAATGGGTGTCTGAATGACCCAACCTTTAGCTTCCGTCGTCAGAATTGTGGTATTCTTTGTCAACATTCACGTCGTCAGTATAAGAGATTTCCGCTTGCAATATTTTGATGATGGTAATTGGGGTGAAACGCTGTTAACGTCGTCTCTTTCGCCGTTCGTATGGAAAGAGTTAATCTGATTACAGGGGTTGAGTACGCTAAGACTGGGTCCGCACAGTAATCCACTTCACGGATGCGTGTTCAGGAGTGTTGCTTAACTTTCCTGACCAGCACTGCAAGTGTCTGCATCTCTC
Organism: Babylonia areolata; assembly: GCF_041734735.1. Classification (NCBI taxonomy): domain Eukaryota; kingdom Metazoa; phylum Mollusca; class Gastropoda; order Neogastropoda; family Buccinidae; genus Babylonia; species Babylonia areolata. The sequence continues at coordinate 53,145,254 of NC_134880.1, read as the reverse complement.
AGGCGAAGGCCTGCGGTTGACACCAGGGTGTATTTTGAAACGAAGCGAACAGAACGGCCAAATTCAAATGGATATCCACAGCATAATCATCTTCCACCATCATTCAGCATGAATCCGAGGTGGCCTGGTGGTAACACATCTGCCTAGGAAACAAGACTGAGGATCTGACAGTGTGGGATCGAATCCCACAAACCCAAGAATTATCTCTTCCTGAACTAGACCTTGAGTGGTGTAACGGGCAGGGAGCGTGTCGATACTCCCCCGTGTCGATACTCCACTGTGTCAATACTCCCCCGTGTCAATACTCCCCCGTGTCAATATCAATACTCCCCCGTGTCGATACTCCCCCGTGTCGGTACTCCCCCGTGTCGATACGCCACTGTGTCAATACTCCCCCGTGTCGATACTCCCCCGTACACACGTGTGTGTGTGTGTGTGTGTGTGTGTGTGTGTGTGTGTTGTTGTTGTTGTTGTTGTTGTTGTTGTTGTTGTTGTCTTCTTCTTCTTCTTCAGTTTAGCGTCTTTTAGCCATAAGTGTTATTTGACAAAGATAAGGGGAAAAAGACGGCTACTGGTGAGGGAAAAGTAACTGTTCATGTGTGTGTGTGTGTGTGTATATGTGTGTGTGTGTCTGTCTGTCTGTCTGTCTGTCTGTTGGATAATTTTAGTTGGTGAAATTTTGCTTAAAAACTGAGATTACAATAAAACATCCTTAGAACGAAATGCTAATGATAATAGTAAGCGAACTTGACTAATCAACAAAGATTTGAATCGGTATGATTAAGCATTAATAACCAATATAATGTAATGCGATTAGCAACATATAAACAGGTAAAAAACATATTAATTAATTGTATGATTTATTTACGGCATATGGTTTTGAGGGGTGGGGTTATGCGTCAGTTTTTGCATGGATTGTTCGTGTTTTCGATTCTTTTTATTGATTGTTTTCACACACACACACACACACACACACACACACACACACACACACACACTGTTTTGCCGCTGTAAGATTTAGCACGGATAATTCATGTTACATAATTTGTAATACATAAAATAAAGAAGGCAATTAATCAGTTGTGTGTAGCAATTACCGCTCATTGCATTTTTTTTTTTTTAACATATATTTTCGTTTCGTTTTTATTGATTATTTTCACACACACACACACACACACCCACACACACACACGGCGCGTGTACATACACTGACATTGTTGGACCTCGATATATTATCACCAACCAGTAAAGTTTACCCCCTCCACACCCCTCCCCCTCGGCCCCCCATTCTTTGGCCAAGCCGCCGCACTTGATCCCGCTGCCTGAAACAAACTTCCAACCTTTTATGGGCCACTTTTATGGCCCCATCTTGGAGCGCCCCACCCCAGATGTGAAGGGGCCGAGGAGGAGACGTCACACATAAGACCCACATTTAAGAACACACACGCACACATGAACGCACACACAAACGGACCATCTGACGCCTCCCCTCCCACATACTTATTCACATGCAGTCCTACCTTTTCCCCCATGGTTCTACCTTCCCACCTTGTCCTACTATTCCTTCTACCCACCTCCTACTCTCCCTCCCCCCTCTCTATGTTCCCCCTATATGCCCTCTACACCTCCTCATCCCTCCACCCCTAGGTCCCCACTGTGCTAATTACCCCCCCCCCCATCCTCCCACACCTATATCCTCCTGTCCTACTCTCACTCCACTGACTTACCTTCCTTCTAACCTATTCACCACAGACATATAATAAAAAAAAAAAAATTTATAAAAAAAAAGGAAGAAAGACCACACATTTTCCTCCAAAGAACGGAGGAGTAGAGTTATAGAGTGTGATCCCCGCAGAGATCGCCCTAACTCAGAACTAAATTTGACCAACACTTTCCCCGCTACAATGCCACCCAACCAAACTAAAATACTCATAATGTCCTGGTGTATCCACTGCAAAATTTTAGCATATCTCCTTTGGGGATTTCTTTTAATTTCTCCACCTTTACTGCTTTATCAATGATACTAAAGCCCCATATTCATTTCATTTTATGTTCTTGCATAATTTTATTTGGCATGATTATCATATTTTGTTGCTTTTTTCGCCCTTTTATCCCTCAAAAAAATTCTTGCATAATTACCTATTTATAAAATTATACGAGACGTTACATGACAAAAAGATAAGGTGTGATGCATCAGTAAAGTTACTCAATGGCTCTCAGCGTGTATACTGATCAGCAAACAATGATTTTGCATTGTGTTAAAATGCACGTGAAGCGGAGAAATCAAAGGATTATGTCGTTATGGAAAAAAACAAACAAACCAAAAACAAACAAACAACAACTAAATATTTGGTCGGAAATTACTGCCCTTTTCCTAACAGAGGGAACATCCATCTTCACTCCCCCTTACTGCCAATATTCGACAACTGAGTAATATCCGTCCCTCTCCACACCACCCTCCTGTCTCTGTCTAATTCTTCATCATGATCAAAGTGTAATGTGTTCAGTCTTAAGGATAAAGTCCTGTCATGCACGGGATTGAATGATAAGTGACTTCAACACACACACCTACCCCCCCCCCCAACCCCCCCCCCCCCCCCCACACACACACACACACACACACACGCACGCACGCACACACACACACACGCACGCACGCACACACACGTGTGTGCACACACGCGTGCACCAAATAAATACATAGATATTTCTCTCCATTCCTCTCTCCCTCTCAGTACACACACACACACACACACACACACACACACACACACACACACACCAAGAGAGGGATGAGAGAGGCTTGGAGATAGATTTATGTTTGTTTGTTTATGTGTGTGCGTCTTTTTAAGCCACTGATGATTAGATATGTTCAATTCCGTGCATGATAAGACAATATCCCAAAGACTGAGCAGATTATATTTTGATCCTGATGATGAATAAGACAGAGAAAGACAGGAAGGTGGGGTGGTGAGGGATGGATATGACTCAGTCGATTCTTGAATATTGGCACAAAGGGTAGCGAAAGTGGTTGTTCCCTCTGTTAATCAAAGGGCAGTAATTTCCAACTAAATCCATTGGCTTTTTTTACCCAAACAACATAATCATTTGATTTCTCCACTTCACATGCGGTTTGACACGATGGTAAAGCATTGTTTGCTAATGAGTATACACGCTAAGAGCAGCTGAGTAACTTTAGTGATGTATCACACTTTATCTTTTTGTCATGTAACGTCTTATGTTAATAAGATAATTATGCAAGATTTGTTTTTTGTAAAAGGGTGAAAAACCAAGAAAATATGGTAATCATGCCGTATCAAATTATGCAAGAACATTGTATGAAATGAATATAGGGCTTTAGTATCATTGGTAAAGCAGTAAAAACTCGGGAAATGAGAAGAATTGAAATATGAAATACGCTAAAATTTGCTAAAGTGGATACACCAGGACATTATAGGTATTTTAGTTTGGTAGGGTGGCATTGTAGCAGGAAAATGTCTGCAAAAACTAGCTTTGAGTCAGGGCGATCTCTGTGGGGATCACACCCAATAACTCTACTCCTCTGTTCTTTGGAGGAAAATGTGTGGTCTTTCTTCCCTTTTTTAATTTTTTTCTGTGAGAAGTGTCTTCAAGGTCAGATGGAAGATGTAAAGCAGGTGAGGGAGGGTAGAAGTGGGGGAGTAAGACCTAGGGGAACATAGGGGTGGGGGTGGAGGACATGGTGGGTAGAGATATAGGGCAGTGTGGGGGAGGGCAAAAAAAACAGGAGGGTCATAGGCAAAGGGTGAGAGTAAGATTGGTGGGAGATTAGGACAGGTGGTAAGAAAGGGAGATGTGGGAAAATGGAGAATAGGACAGGGGGGATGGATCGGAGCAGGACTGGTGAGAGACAGGGGGGAATGGGAGCTATGCCAGGTGGGGGGAACAGGGGGAGTAGGACAGGTGACAGATAGTGGTATGGGGGGGGGAGATGGAAGGTGGGTGAGTAGAACGGGGAGGGAGAGTAGGGAATGGGCATGAGAGACTAGGGGAGGATGAGTAGGTGGGGGAAATGGGTGCAGGGACAGTATGACAAGGGGGGTGGGGGTTCACACCCAATCATTCTACTCCATTCTTCAGAGGAAAATATGTAGTCTTTTTTCTTTCTTTCTGTTGTGAAGAGTCTGCAGGTGATTATATCAAATACAGGGTTACTGCATGGGGTAGGAGGTCGAGCAGTGGAGGGGGTCGCCAGACTGAGGGTAACGGGAGTAGAAGCGTGTAAGAAGGGGATAGTAGGAAGCGGGAGGGGGGAGTAGGCAGAAAGGAGAGTAGGACTGGGCTGGGAAATAGGGATAGGAGAGTAGGACGGGGGTAGATGGGCATGGGGGAGAGTAGGGGGAAGATAAGGGGTGGGAGAGTAGGACAGGGGTGAGATGAGGGAAGGGCGGGTAGGACAGGGTGGAGGGGGAGGGGGAGTAGGGTGGGGGAGATGGGAGAGTAGGATAGATGGGAGATTGTTTGATGGGAGAGTTGGACAGGGGGTGGGTTGGTGAGTTGGACGGGGTGGGGGATATGGGGTGAGGTGAGTAGGATGGGCGTGGGGGAGAGATGGGATGAGATGGAGGTGGGAGAGTAGGACTGGGGAGATGAGGGGAGGGAGAGTAGGGCAGGAAGAGAGATGGATAGGAGGGGATCACACTCAATAATTCTACTCCTCCGTTCTTTGGAGGAAAATGTGTGGTCTTTTTTTTTCTTCATGTAAAGCGTCTGCAGGTGATTGTGTCAGATGGAGGGTTACTGCAGGGGGTAGTCAGACTGAGGGTAATGGGAGTAGGAGGGTGTGCACTGCGGATAGTAGGAAGGGAAGACAAAGACAAAGACAAAGACAAAATCTTTATTAACGAGGGTAATAGATAAGCAAGTAACATGCTTTTTTACATCCAGCCCTCGCCCTAAAGAGGGAACAAAGCTAAAAAAGCGAAAATGAGCACAAAATCAAAACACAATCAAAATATACCATTATTTCACAATTCAAAGCCATTCCACAAAAGGAAGAAGAAGAGAAGAAAAGAAGAAAAAAATCATGAAATACACACACACACACAGGTGACGTCAATTTTTGTGAATAGGTACATTTTTAGATTTTGCTTAAAGTTGTTGTGGTTAATAATATTTTTTAAACGTGATGGTAAATTATTCCAATACGTTCCCCCGCTGTAAGTTAGGCTGGACTTAAAAAGATCAAGATTTGGACGAGGTATATGCAACTTATGTACATGTCTTATGTTATTTACTGGGAAGTTATTTATAATTGAAGGAGGTGCGTAGCCGCTAACTATTTTGTGCATAAAAACAGCCTTATTATATTCTAGTTTTAGCTCCAGTGGGAGGATATCAAGTGACCTATAATCATTAGGAGTTAATGAACTTGACTTTAATAAAACTAATTTCAAAGCACGTTTGTATAATCTAACTAGAGGTTTTAGAGTATTAGCGCTAGTAGAATCCCACAAAGTAGAAGCATAATCTATTATCGACTGTATGTGAGCATTAAAGAATTGTTTACGGGCATGTGTATTTAGAAAGTGTTTTATTTTTGATAACTGGAATACTTTTTGAGACATCCTTTTACATAAATAAGTAATATGTTCAGACCATGATAAATCATTATCGATAACTACACCTAAAACTTTGTGTGATTTGACTTCTTCAATTCTAACATTGGAAATGAAAATATTGAAAACATTTGTTGGCATTATCTGGCGTTTCTGTCGAGTTGTTACAGACATGCATTTAGTTTTTTGAGCATTGAGAGACATATGGTTATGTTCTGTCCACTTAACTAATCTGTTCACACTGTCTTGTAAACTGGATGTCAGAACTTTAATGCATGTGTGGTCGGAGTGTATGGAGTTGTCATCGGCAAACAATTCACAATTAGATTCGATATAAAGAGGCAAATCATTAATGTACAAGGAGAAAAGAAGGGGGCCAAGAATTGATCCTTGTGGTACACCATACCTTATTTCTTGAAAAGTTTATTTGGAAGATTTAATGCAGACCAGTTGTCGATCTGATAAGAAGGAAGAAAGAAATTGTAAAGTACTCTTAGCTAAGCCATAACAAGCAAGTTTCTTAAGGAGAAGAGAGTGATTTATTACGTCAAAGGCTTTAGCAAAATCAACGAAGACAACACCTGTGAATTTACTATTATTTATATTTAAGAGCCATCTATCTATCATTTGTGTCAGAGCAGTATGACAAGAATGGTTTTCTCTAAAACCTGACTGTACTGGGTGAATCAATTGATATTTGTTTAAGTGACACAGTATATGTTTTTGGATATGCTTTTCAAGTGGTTTTGAAAGAACCGATAGTATACATATAGGCCTGTAGTTAGAAGGATCAGAAGGATCACCTGATTTGAAGAGTGGAAAAACTTTAGCCTGTTTGAAACATACAGGAAAATAGTTTTTATCAATGCAGAGATTATAAATGTAGGTAAGAGACTCTGTTATTACTGGTGCCGAAATCTTCATGATTTTGCTATCCAGTTCATGTATATCTTTGGTATTTGACTGTTTCATGGACATTAGAGAGGCAAAAACTTCTGGAACTGATAAATAAGGGATAAAAACTTTAGAATTTATATTTTTGGATTGACAGTAATCAGTTACCAGTTCTAAATCATTATATTTCCATCTATCATTAGTAATTAACTTTTCAGCTATATTTACAAAATGGTTGTTAATTGTATCTGGGGTTATATCATTAGTATTATTTTGTGATTTAGTATAGTGCTTGTTGGTTAGTCTGTTAATGGCATCCCAAATAGATCTGGAGTCTTTTTTGTTAGTCACTTTCTGTTGGTAATACTTGTGCATAGCTTTTCGTTGCATTGAATTCACTTTATTCCTTTTTTTAACATATTCTTCTTGATTTACTGGTTTTAGAAGATCCCTAAGGTGCATTTCATTTTTTATTTCTTTAGAAATCCATGGAGGTAACATATGATGTTTCACTCGTTTAGTCCTGATTGGTGCGTGCTTACTATAAATATTACTAAAGGTTCTTATCCAAAAATCTAAAGCATTTTCAGGATCGGTGTATTGATAGACATGAGAAAGTGGAGAAGAAAGTAAATCATGCAAAAAAGTATCTGTGTTAAAGTTGTTAAAACATCTATATTCAATGGTTTTGTGACTTGCTTTTGGAATTTTAATACCTTTTCTTTTCCAGGTGATGCAAACAGGTGAGTGAAGGGGAGTAGGGGTGATAGGAGAGTAGGACTGGGCTGGGAAATGGAAAGATATGAGAGTAGGACAGGAGGTGGAAGGGAGAGTAGGATGGGGGAGATGGGGGGTGGGAGGGGTGGGGGGGTGATAGAGTAGGACAGGGAGATGCAGGAGGGATATTTGAACATGGGGAAGAGTAGGACAGTAGACAGTAGAAGATGGGGGAAAGGGAGAGTAGGACAGTGGGGAGATGGTGGGAGTGAGAGTAGGACAGGGGGGAGATGGTGGGAGGGAGAGTAGGGCATGGGGGAGATGATGGGAGTGAGAGTAGGACAGTGGGGAGATGGTGGGAGGGAGAGTAGGACAGGGGGGAGATGGTGGGAGGGAGAGTAGGACATGGGGGAGATGATGGGAGTGAGAGTAGGACAGTGGGGAGATGGTGGGAGTGAGAGTAGGACAGGGGGGAGATGGTGGGAGGGAGAGTAGGACAGGGGGGAGATGGTGGGAGGGAGAGTAGGACAGGGGGGAGATGGTGGGAGTGAGAGTAGGACAGGGGGGGAGATGGTGGGAGTGAGAGTAGGACAGGGGGGAGATGGTGGGAGTGAGAGTAGGACAAGGGGGAGATGGTGGGGGGAAGAGTAGGACAAGGGGGGAGATGGTGGGAGTGAGAGTAGGACAGGGGGGGAGATGGTGGGAGTGAGAGTAGGACAGGGGGGAGATGGTGGGAGTGAGAGTAGGACAGGGGGGAGATGGTGGGAGTGAGAGTAGGACAAGGGGGAGATGGTGGGAGTGAGAGTAGGACAGGGGGGAGATGGTGGGAGTGAGAGTAGGACAGGGGGGAGATGGTGGGAGGGAGAGTAGGACAGGGGGGAGATGGTGGGAGTGAGAGTAGGACAGGTAGGACACACACGCCTAGAGAGTGGTGAGGAGTGATGTAGATAGATTTATGTTTATTTGCTCATGTGTGCGTGTCTGTTTACATTGGGCATGTAATAGCTGTACTTAAAAAAGGGGGCAAAAAAGAAATTATATTAAGGTAAAGCACAAACCCTGCACTCTCTCCACGTCCACAGCAAGCTCAGATTGTGTCACAATACCATTCAGCAAAGCCAACCCATTTATTGCCAACAGTTATCTGATATCAACATACGTAAACAGTTGGATTCCTGTACAGTCATGCACAGTCACTATAGCACAATAACACAGATGAAAAGCAAAGGAAACACTTCCCCATGGCTGACACACAAAGTATTTTCATACTTCAATTCTACCTCATTTTATGAGAAGAAATAAAGAATTTTATCACATGTACAGATATTACAGATTAAAGAAAGAAAAATGTTATTCTGAGTTTTAACATGACGAATCAAATCACATGTAAAGAACAACATGCTTGCAGAATGAATTTTCCCAAGTACAGGTGCACTGAAGCTTGATCACAATGACTTACACGACAGGTACTGCTGACACATAAAAACTGCACAGTCACAATCACACTGCACATGCGTTTCACTGAAAGAATGAATCAAAATATAGTTCTTCAAATTACTTTTTTTTTTTTTTAAATAACTCGAAGTGGCCAAAAATTCAGATA
>NC_134880.1:53108943-53131443 GCF_041734735.1 Babylonia areolata | reverse complement strand
GTAAGTGGGCAGTGTGAGGGGTGGTGTGGGTTATCAGGACATGAAGAAGGGTTGGTGAAGGGGTCTGTGAGGCAGTGTGCGGGGGGGGGTTATGGGGGTGGGGTGTGGGGTATTAGTTAGGGGTATGAGGGGGGTGAGGGTGTGTGTGAAGGGGCTTTGAGGGGGTTATGAAGGGGGTTGGAGGGGGGGGTGAGAGAGTGTGAGGGGGTCATGGAGGAGGGAGGGGATTATGAGGGGGTATGAAGGGGGTAGGGGTGAGGGAGTAAGAGACGGTTATGAGAGGGGGTGAGGGGATTATGAGGGGAGTGTGAAGGGCGTTGGAGGGGGATGAGGGAGTGTGAGGCGGTTATGAGGGATGTGTGAAGGGGGACCGAGGAGGGAATGAGAGGGGCGTTATGAGAGGGTGGGGGCGGTTATGCGAAGGAGATGTGAAAGGGTTTGAAGGAGGAGGGGCACGGGGTGGATGTGGGTGTGTGGGGGAGGGGTGGGGGAGGGTGATCAAGAGACGAAGGAGGTGGGCAGGTGCTGCCTGTACATGTGTGCCAGGGTGAGGGCGGCCAGGTGGAGGGAGTCCTGACGCGACACCCCCGACATCACCTTCTGCCAGTCCGCACGCCCAATGTGGGGCTGCTCCTGCTCTATCACCTGCCACACAGCCACACGTCATTGTCACAGTCACTATCACCATCGCCTGTCACATAGCCACACATCACTATCACAGTCACTATCACCATCACCTGTCACACAGCCACACGTCACTGTCACAGTCACTATCACCATCACCTGTCACACAGCCACACATCACTATCACTGTCACTATCACCATCGCCTGTCACATAGCCAAACATCACTGTCACAGTCACTATCACCATCACCTGTCACACAGCCACACGTCATGACTCACAGTCACTATCACCATCACCTGCCACACAGACACACGTCACTATCACAGTCACTATCACCATCACCTGTCACAAAGCCACACGTCACAATCACAGTCACTATCACCATCACCTGTCACAAAGCCACGTCATGACTCACAGTCACTATCACCATCACCTGCCACACATCACTATCACTGTCACTATCACCATCACCTGCCACACAGCTACACGTCATGACTCACAGTCACTATCAAAGTCAGAATCTCAGTCACAATTAGTCAGAATCTCAACCACAATTCAGAATCTCAAAGGCAATCAGAATCTCAATCACAATCACAGTGAAAAGACGGCACACAACATCAAGAAGAAGAAAAAAAAGAAAAAAAAGAAAAAAAGAAAAGAAGACAATTTATTTTCCTTTTCAAATAATAATGCATATACATAGAAGAAGAAGAGGAAGAAGAACAAAAACAAAGAAGAAGAAGCAGAAGAAGAGGAAGAAGAATGAATATATACACATAAACCAAAAAAAGACAGATTAAAAAAAAAAAGCAAGCCTGATAACATCACTATTGAACTTGTATATTTAAGGTAAACTAAGTCATCAATCTGTATACTTTTAGGTTGCACATACATTTGGGTTGCACATCTTGTACATACACGATACTAAAAATATAAAGCAGGAAGAACAAAAACTTTTTTTTTTTTTTTAATAAATACTAAAATGGGTGGATGTGGGTGGCTGGGTGTGTGGGTGTCTGGCTGGGTGAGTGCATGTGAGAGTGACTGGGTGCAACGGTGTGTGGCCGAGTGGGTGTGTATGGGTGGCTGGGAGGAGTGTGTGGGTGGGTGACAGGCTGGGGCGTGGACCGGGGGCTGAGCGTGTGCATGTGTGTGTGTGTGAACGGGGGTGTGAGTGTGTGGGTGGGTAGGTGGTGTGTGTGTGTGTGTGTGTGCGTGTGTGTGTGTGTGACTGGGTATGTGGGTGTGTGTGTGTGTGACTGGGTGTGTGGGTGTGTGGGGTGGTGACTGGGTGGATGGTGTGTGAGTGTGAGACAGGGTGTGTGGGTGTGTGGGTGAGTGACTGGGTGTGTGGGGGGGTGGGTGTGTGGTTGAGTGGGGGGTGACTGGGTGTGTGGGGGGTTGGGGGGTGGTTGAGTGGGGGGTGACTGGGTGTGTGGGTGGGTGGGTGAGTGGGGTGGGGTGACTGGGTGTGTGGATGGGAGGGGGGGGGGGTGACTGGGTGTATTGATGTGGGGGGGGGGGGTGATGGGGGTGGTGATGGTGTGTGGTGAGGGTGTGTGGGGGTGGGGTGGTGGGGGTGATGGGTGGGTGGGTGGTGGGTGAGTGGGGGGTGATGGGGTGTGTGGGGGTGACTGGGTGGGTGGTGTGGGGGGTGTGGGTGTGGGGGGGTGACTGGGTGTGGTTGTGGGGGTGATGGGTGGGGGGGTGGGGGTGGGTGTGGGGTGGGGGTGTGTGGGTGGGTGGTGGGTGTGACTGGGGTGATGGTGGGGGGGGGGGTGACGGGTGTGGTGTGTAGGGGGGGTGGACTGGGTGTGTGGGGTGTGGGGGTGGGTGGATGGGTGTGGTGTGGGGGGGTGACTGGGTGTGTGTGGGGGGTGACTGGGTGGTGGGGTGGGGTGTGACTGGGTGTGTGGGGGGTGACTGGGTGGTGGGGGTGACTGGGTGTGGGTGTGGGGGGGGGATGGTGGGGGGGGGTGACTGGGTGTGTGGGATGTGTGGGGGGGTGACTGGGTGTGTGGGGGTGGTGACTGGGTGTGTGGTGTGGGGGGGGAGTGACTGGGTGGGGGGGGGGGTGACTGGGTGTATGGGTGTGTGTGGGGGGTGACTGGGTGTGTGTGGGAGGGTGACTGGGTGTGTGTGGGGGGTGACTGGGTGTGTGGGTGGGGAGGGAGTGACTGGGTGGGGGGGGGGTGACTGGGTGTATGGGTGTGTGTGGGGGTGACTGGGTGTGGTGGAGGGTGACTGGGTGTGTGGGGGGGTGACTGGGTGTGTGTGGGGGGTGACTGGGTGTGTGTGGAGGGTGACTGGGTGTGTGGGAGGGTGACTGGGTGTGTGGGGGGGTGACTGGGGGTGTGGGTGTGTGTGTGTGTGGGGTGCTGGGTGTGTGGGGGGGTGACTGGGTGTATGGGTGTGTGTGGGGGTGACTGGGTGCATGGTTGTGCGGTTAGCTGGATAGCTGGGCGGATGTGTGTGTGTGTGTGGAGGGAGGGAGGGAGGGGGTGCAGGGAGGTTGGGGGGGGGATAAGGAGCGCTCAGTCCCGGCCTGCCTGCTTACCTGGCCGATGGTGGCAGAGAGGCCCGACCAGCGCAGGGGGTAGTCCTGTGGGGTGAGGTCCTGGGCGGCCATCACGTAGCGCGAGGGGACGAAGGTGGGCTGTGAACAGGTCTGCAGCGTCACCTGGTGCACCGGGTCCTTCAGCAGCAGGCAGCTCATCTCGTACCACCTGTAACCCACGTCATCACCACACACCTGTGTCATACACCTGTAACCCATGTCATCATGACACACCTGTGTCATACACCTGTAACCCACGTCATCATCATCACACACCTGTGTCATACACCTGTAAGTAACCCACATCATCATCACACACCTGTGTCATACACCTGTAACCCAAGTCATCACCACACACCCGTGTCATACACCTGTAAGTAACCCACGCCATCATCACACACCTATGTCATACACCGTTTACCCACATCATCATCACACACCTGTGTCATACACCTGTAACCCACACCATCATCACACACCTGTGTCATACACCTGTAACCCATGTCATCATCACACACATGTGTCATACACCTGTAACCCACATCATCATCACACACCTGTGTCATCAATTACAGTAGTAATGAAGGGAAAACAGAGTTATTAATTTTTTCTCGAAACACTGACCCAATTTTACCTCTTACTTTTGGAAGCACACCATTACAAAGTACAGACACACAAACATCTAGGTGTCATACTCCAAAACAACTGTAAATGGTAGGAACACATTAAAAGTATAATCAATGCTGTAACTATGTTGGTTTCTTGTCTAAAGCTGTATAAGTACAAGTTAAACAGAAGAGAATTCAAAATTATGTACAAATCATTCATATTACCACATTTTGACTATGCCAATATTGTATGGGATAATTGCACATATGCACAATCAGACTCTCTGATAAAAATTTACAGCTTGAAGCATTAAGAACCATAATTGGAGCTGTTCATGGGACAAGTTACCAAAAAATATACCAAGAATCACTTAAGGAAAGAAGGAACAGACACAAACTTGTGCATTATTTCAAGATGGTTACAGTCTATGCCCTAATTACCTAAAGGATCTTGTTCCTGGTCTTGTTTCAGACAGTAACCCTAACCATAGACGCAGGTCACTGGAACGCACTGTACCAAAATTTCACACCAAACTCTATCAGAAATCACACATACCATCCACTACTTATCTCTGGAATTCTCTACCTGATTATGTTAAAACCAGCAATTCCTTAAGCCAGCTTAAACATTACCTGTGTGCTAACGATGCTGTAGTGCCTAGCTATCATTACTTTGGTAAACGGAAGGAACAAATCATTCACTGTCGACTTCATCTAGGGATTAGTGATTTAAGAGAAGATATGTTCAACAGACATTTAATAAACGACCCACTTTGTGCTTGCTTGTGGCACTGCAAGCAAAACTGCTGAACATTATTTATCATTTTGTCAAGACTTTCATATGGCTCGTGCAAACACAATCTTAACTTTATCTCCAAACTACATCTACTTACAAACTCTGTTGTATGGAGATCCTGATCTGCCAAATCATACAATTATATAATAATAATAATAATAATAATAATAATAATAATAACAATAATAATAATAATTCATAACTTTTCTATGGCGCGATATCCAGTCCTGATGCTGCTCAAAGCACCTTACATAATCGAGCCAGATATAAACATGACATAAAACATTACAACAGCTCAATCCAATGTGTTCACAGGATGAATAAAAAAAGCATGATCCACCAAACAATAAAAATATCAAGTAAATAATGCTTAGATTAAAAAGAAATACATTCCTTAAAAACTCACATTTTCAGACAAACACATACACATATTCATAATTCAAACTGTTCACCAGTTTACCTCCAATTCAAATGGATTTTAACTTTGAAACTGGAAAGTATTTGTGAAGGACAGGTACAATACAATTCTATTTGCTAAATATGTGTTGGATGTCCTAACCATATTATATTCTTGACTGACCAAATGTTCGAAGTTGAAGGGATTGGCCAATGATCTGTCAGAATTTCTTCTCTCCCCTCTGCTCCCCCTCCCCCACCACCTTACCAACCATTCTTCTAAACTGCTCCCCCTCCTCCACCACCTTACCCACCATTCTTCTAAACTGCTCCCCCTCCTCCACCACCTTACCCACCATTCTTCTAAATTGCTCCCCCTCCCCCACCATCTTACCCACCATTCTTCTAAATTGCTCCCCCTCCCCCACCATCTTACCTACCAATCTTCTAAATTGCTTTTTTTTCCCTTTATGTTTCTCTTCCATCAGGCCAATTCCTCTGGTGACTATGAATTTAATCTCATGTTAATATTGATAGTAGCATAATTTTACTATATTATGTATTTATTTGTTTTATTTCATTTCCTACTGTTTATGAACGTTATTTGATACACATGATAATATGGTTCATCAGTCATCATGTTAAAACTGAAATGCAATGTTGTGAGCACAGTATAAGCTTTAAGCTTGTTGATGCTCTTTTGTCTTTGCATTGTACTCATGTGTACTGTTGAACAATTAAAGATAATTTAAACCAAGTAGAAGAAGAATACAAAGAACACAAAGGATAAGAAGCAGAAGCAGAAGTAGAAAAAAGAATACAAAGAAGAAGACAAAGGAGAAGAAGAAGCAAAAGAAGACAAAGAGAGAAGCAGAAGAAGAAAAAAGACGACGTCGACGAAGAAGCGTAACCCACTTGTCAGGAAACAGCTCCACGATGAAGCCCTCAATGGAGACAATGGGCGTGTCCTCGGCCACCTCCCCGGACCTCTGCAGGGAGTTGATTCGATCCTCTGCCCCCTTCAGACCTGCCGTGAACCCCACAGGCTGGGCCGCCGTCGTTGCCTGCCCTTCCTGCAGTTTCACCTACAGCTTCACTTTCAAGCATGTGTCAAAGCCATGGGACTTACCCATACATAAGCTATGCCTCACGTGCTATTTAAATTAAAGAAAAAACAAGAGGCAAAGCCTTCAAGACTCACTTGTCCTTCATGCTTTATCCAGTCAAAGGAATCATGAGGAGACAAAAAAACAGATTTAAAAAATCGTCGAAAAGTGCTCTGTATTAAATATGATATATAGAATAAGCTTGGGAGAAAAAAAAGAAAAAAAAAGGTATGCGAGGGAGATCGAACCATGCATGTTTAGTTCCAAAGCAAACAGACTAATCCCCACTGCTGCGGCGCATCTGACGTCATTAGACTAAATTTAATACTTAAAGCAATGTTGATGTTTTCTTCTTTGTGCAATAAATAGATGTGATTGTAGTGGACGCAACAACGCTGTTTAAATCATGTTTTTTGTGTGTTTTATTATAATTCGATTATTCTTTTACTTCAGCGGTAAAGGAGTCTTTGCTATCCCTTCAACCACAAAGCAAGACATGGTAGATCTCTAGATCTGCACGAACAAATCAAGACCTACAACAAGCTGAAAGAAACGACAAAGCAAGGCCTACAACAAGCTGAAAGAAACGACAAAGCAAGGCCTACAACAAGCTGAAAGAAACGACAAATCAAGACCTACAACAAGCTGAAAGAAACGACAAAGCAAGGCCTACAACAAGCTGAAAGAAACGACAAATCAAGACCTACAACAAGCTGAAAGAAACGACAAAGCAAGGCCTACAACAAGCTGAAAGAAACGACAAAGCAAGGCCTACAACAAGCTGAAAGAAACGATCAATTCAATTTTTCTTTCATGTTCATTCATCCAGTTGAGTCAGTGTCCACTTTAGAATATTTATATGCAGTAAACATGTCGACGGTGTAGTTACTATTACTGTATGTGTTCTGTCCAGAATTTGTATTTCTTTCCTTTTAATTGTGAACAAGAAAAATGAGGTCATGGATTCGAATACAACCTACTGCTAGTCGGCCTAACTCAGTGGGAAGCGGTTTTTAGAATTTTCAGATTTCGGAACAAACCTCAAGGAAATAAACCGTTAATGATTCGGAAAGAATGGCTTAATTCGGGAGACTTCCAACCTGTTATTGGTATGACTGTGAAATTTTTTTTCATACTATGTTTAAGTCAAATTTGGTATTGGCAAAGTATTTCCAGAGAAAATGGCAATGTTCAAGTTTACCATGGACACACAGACATACACACAGACAACCTAACACCAGGTTAAAACATAGACTCGCTTTGTTTACACAAGTGAGTCAAAAAATACAGAGCAGATGCCTTACCTTTGTGTACACTCCAGACGCTGAACCGGCCTTGAAAACCTATCCTACCACAGAGGATGGACACTTTCCTGATTGTGTACACTCCATGAGATAAACTCTGTTAGGAAGGTTCTGAGGCATGAGATCTGCTCGGTGTGTGTGTGGAGGAGGCTGCATTTGGGAAAAACTTCCATGAAGTCTGTGTGTATGGGTAGAAGAGACTGAGTTTTGTCATGATCAAGGCCAGACACGGTAGTACAAAAACGTATGAAATAAACTTGAAGTTTATGGCTTTCTGTGACATGGTATGCAAAGATATTGGACTAACATGTCTAAAAAGGTCATTTTGTGCAATTTGTCATGACGGTTTCCATGGAAACGAATCCAAAATGGCCGACAAACAAAAAAATTAAAAGCTTAAAACTTTGGTACCTTTATAGATATGTTATTTCTGTTTCTTGATGCTGCTTGAAGCTTTATTTAAGTGAATATAGTACCCAGGTGAAACGAACTATAAAGATTAGATGTTGAAGAAGCAAATTATGTGAAATAACGAAAATCACAAAAAATCATGATGTTGGTCAAAATTTCACTACAGTGTCTGGCCTTAAACATTTGCAGCAAGGGTCCTGAGGTTGCTAAACAATTTGCACAGCACTTGAAAACATTATATAAATCTGGCATGGTTCACCCTTTACATTAAAATCTACATAAAAGAAAAATATTCAATATCTAATGCTCTTTTTCATGTCTTTTTTTCATCAGCAAATATGTGTCAACAAGTTGTCCCTTAGAGATAATGAATAAATCTTGTATCTTAAATTCAACACACACACAAAAAAAGATATATAAAAAAAGAACTGGTGAAACAGTGAGTGCACAGATTGAAAGAAAGGACAGGAGAGACAAATATCAAAAATTAACCAGTGCCAGAGAATTTTGTAAAAAAAAAAATATATATTAAAAAAAAAGTGCTCTCCCCTCGCCAAGTGATTATGAGGATTCGGGGGTAATAATTCATAAAAAATTCTAGCACAAAAACTATGGGTGATACAGAAAGAATGTAAACGTTTTTGTGAAGAAAAATGAGTGTAGATTCTGCTTCTGGGCTCCTTTACCCAATTAGGTTGATTGTAGATAACTGTTCAGGCATGTTAAGTCAAGATAATGATTTTTGTGCAACAAAAAAGTCTATTTCCACATCTACATAATAACATCCATAAAGAAAAGAAACAAAATACAGCAAGAAATAGCATGCCTATTGTCAGATTATACCTGTAGAAGAAATTAAAACAGGCTATAAGTTTATAAAAACAAATCACAGCTCGTGCAGACATGTAAGTAAATCACGGTCCCAACTATGACAAAGGTGGGTAAAGTCAACGTAAAAGGTCAATCACGGTATCAGAAACTGAGCTGGAAAGCTTTTTGACAGCTAAGAGCGTTTGGGAGTGAGAGGGTGAAGTTCTTTGATGACATTCACTCCTTTCAAGTTGCACGTAGGCTGATTAAAGTGTCTGCTGTGCATCCAGCTTGCCACCTCTTCAAACAAGTCAACCATCTGATTCAGCCAAAAAAAAGTGTGAAAAACAAGCCCGTGTTTCACAACCAGTGCAGGTTCCACCCTGCATTTCGTGAAAATCGTGGAACATTGGCGGTTGCCAATCCTACAGTCTGCACTGAAATGTGAGCACACTCATTCCTAAACGCCACGCCCCCTTCATAAACTCTGGCTGACATTCGACCTATCGTCTTACATCGCTCCTCTCCCTCTCTTCCCCTTCTTCCAATGCTCGCTGCTCGTATACTGTCAGTCATAGCCACTTGTTAAAAAAAAAGCTGTCTGATGGGATAGATGGACTGAATTACCATAAAATGGGGCTGTCACTGTCAATCACCTTCGTTTTCAAACCAATTATCAGACAAGAGAGATCCTTCTCCATCACAAAATCTGTCCACAACCACAAGCAGAGCTTTCAGAATTATGTGAATCTGCTGACTGGGACAATTTGCTTTACTGGACACAGTTTTCAATGCATTGTTTTGCATATGATGCAACCCCCTTTTCCACGCGCGTATCACGTGGTCAGTTAGCAAATTATTATCCAGTAGAAAGGGGTCCTCTTCCTGATGAATGTTGATTTAAATAGTATTTTTATAATCCAGACACATCAAACCAACTGTTCAGAGTCTGTTTATGTGAAATGAACCAAACTCCAATGAAGGAAAAATCAGAACATACGCAGGACGTCAGTGGACGTCTTATAGGCACTATAGCAATACTTTTTGTAGGACATCAGCTGACGTCTTATAGGCACTCTACTGGATAAAAGACCCACACACACAAAGCCAACACACTAACAGAAAGAACCTGGCCAGGAAAAGAAAGACAGGATGAGACGAAGTGCAGAGAGAGGGAGGGAGGAGAGATGTTGCCTTGCCTTGCCAGTGACGGTGGCCCGACCAAAGGTCTGCTGGAAGGCCTGCCTCACGGCCAGCACCTTGTTGTCCTTGGTGGAGGTCACCACCACGTTCACCTCACCCCCTGAACCTGTCAACACACACACACACACACACACACACACAATGATACATCTACCTGCATGTGCACACAGATGTACACATATGCGAGTACACACACACACACACATATACACAATGATACATGCACCTGATTGCACACACAGATGTACACACAGGCAAGTACACACTCACAATACAATTCACGCATATACAATGATACACAGGCATGTTCACACAAACCTTTCCATATGTGAGCACACATCCACACACACATGTTCACATATATTGCAAACAAGCACAGTGCGCACAGATGAAACATACACTCACAAACAGACACACACAGACACACACACACACACACACACACACTAAATATGTCTATATCCTTGCTTCACTGCACAATTCTGGACAGAGATTTTCACCTAGTAAATAATAGATCCAACAGCAGCCTCCACTCAGGCATCATGAATAAAGAGATTTCTACACAGAATACAGCTGCCGAATCCCACCTCTCCAAAGCCAACAGAAGGACAATAAAGAAAGAAAATAATGATAGTTTCTTCTTCGTTCGTGAGCTGCAACTCCCACATTCACTAGTATGTACACGAGTGGGCTTTTACATGTATGACTGTTTTACCCCACCATGTAGGTAGCCATACTCCATTTTCGGGGTGTGCATACTGGGTATGTTCTTGTTTCCATGACCCACCGAACGCTGAAATGGATTACAGGATCTTTAACGTGCGTATTTGATCTTCTGCATGCATACACACACGAAGGGGGTTCAGGCACTAGCAGGTCTGCACATATGTTGACCTGGGAGATCAGAAAAACCTCCACCCTTTACACCCACCAGGCGCCATCACCGTGATTTGAACCTGTGACCCTCAGACTGAAAGTCCAACGCTTTAACAACTCAGCTACTGTGCCCATCAATGATGATTTATGTTCTGTCCCTCCACTCTCAGAGGGAGGTGTGGGCAATTCAAACCTACAGTCTTCTACATGGCCGTTTTGATGCTAACCACAGCTGTGCCCAAACAGGAAAATGAATCACAAGGTTTTTTCACACAGTGGCAGTCTCCATTCTGGTGGAGGGGAGGCTCACTCAGTCCAACTCTGGGACTGAAGGATTACTGTCATCAGCAGGAGGCTTAGAAGATGGTGTCCTGTCTACGTTAAATCAAGACAGACACTCCTGAACACCACTGAAGTGACTCGGCAGCAGTGTTGGGTCTCCTCTGTGTGGCCACTTGGCAAACTGACATCGATAGTTCCCTGTAAACTGCCAGCACTGAGACTGCAGCAGACAGACCCTGTGTGTGGCTGTGCACTGGGGACTGGGAATGGACGGCATGGGGACTAATGCCAATGAAAACAGTTCAGATAATAGTGCAGCAAAAAAACAAAGACAGAAAACAAGAAGGTTCCACTTACGTATCACCTCCTTCATGCCCGGGTCCAGAGTGGTGATGACCGACTCCACAGAGCTCTGTCCACAAACAACACACAGGCATGGAGGTTCATCGGACATCAATCATCAGTCAGCTCCAAAACATATCTTCAATTAACCTGAATCAAAGTAAACAGACCATCCTTCATCGTCATCAATATAAACAAAATAGTCTCAAAGTCTGTGGCCATGCCCTGCTCTCATGGTGACCTCATTTCGATACCCTTCCACTTCCGTGCTTGGGGTGAGTCCTGACAATGTCGTCAGTATCGGCAGATTCATGGGGGGCTGTTGTTTGAGGGACGTGGTGGCGGTCTCCACTCTGGGAGGGACGCTCACTCAGTCTGGCTCCGCGACTAAGCCATTATTGTCGTTAGTAGGGGGCTTAGTAGGTGGTGTCCAAAGTATGTTAAAAAACAGAAAAGGCACCACTGAACACCACCGAAGTGACTCAGCAGCAGTGCAGGATCTCTTCTGGTGTGTGGCCTCCTGGCGACCTAACATCGATGGTTCCCTGTGGACTGCCGACGCTGGAACTGCTAAGGACGAACCCGGGTGTGGCCGTGTATGGGAGAATCTAAAAGAGCGGCATGGGAGTAATGCCACTGAAACGGTGCAGATGATGGGGCAGCAAAAAAAAAAAAAAAAAAAAAAAAAAAAGTAAACAGACCTAAGTTTATGGATGAAAAATGCAAAAAACAACTTGCTCACAGATTTGATTCCGCTGTTTCCTTATTTGTGCCTAATTCCTCAGCAGCAATGAACCTTCTTTTCTTTGAGCAATAACTTCAACCACTTTGTTTTAAAATGTCTGTTTGCAGTCATTCTTTGAAATGCAGAGTGCTGAAATAATGAGTACCCTTTACTTGTATGAAATTAGAAGAGACAGTAAAGTTACAGGCATCTTTTTTCAGTGTTACATGCTGCAGTGATAGATATACCTCAAATACAAAACAAAAACTAATATTCTCATCATCATCATCATCATCATTACTATTATTATCATAACATATCATTAATATTATTATCATTATCTTTATCATTATTACTATCACCATCAACATCATCATCATTATCTGAATATAAGAAGAAGAATTATGAATGGCATTTGTATGGAGCATTAAAATAAACTCAGACTCAATGCTCTGGCAATTGCCCATTCATAGGCAGCAACCCCCTAATCTCACTGACCACACTCAACCATACACACTCGCACCTATGAGCATAAAAATAGCTTAAATCAACATAACATCAGAAAAAAACATCATCGTCATGATCAGCAGCAGCAACATCTTCATCATCAGTATAATCATTATCTTCATCATCATCACCATCATCATCATCATCACCATCAGCAGCAGCAGCAGCAGCAGCAGCAACAACAACAGCAGCATCTTAAACATCACCATCCTCCTCATCCCGACCTTGGTTTTCTCCACCACCCTGTTGACCAGACTGTTGTTGGAGAGCCACCCAAACAGCCCCGGGCCCTGTGATGGGGCAGGGGACGGCACCGTGCCCACCTCTGTCCCCCTGCTCACAGCAATGGCAGAGCTGGCCTCGAATGGAGTCTGCATGGGCCCTGTCCCAAACATCACACACACTTTTCTCACACCCAGGTCCTTGGTAACTGTCTGGAATGTAGTGAACTGTGTTCCATTAAAAGTATCAGATTCACTAAAATCAGTAGGAGAATCGAAGCTACTTCTAATCATCTCTATTTTAGTAGTAAAATAATCAATAAATTTATCAGCTAGATTTTCAGAAGGTATATTGCTAGGCAAAACAGTTCAGACATCCTTCCTCATCACCGAATAGGCCAGGCGAAACAGAACTCTGGAGGAATCAGCATCAGTAATTCTGTTGCACATGTTGTTTTTTTTCGCATCGCGGATCATTTGATTTACAGTACTGCGTTAGTGAGCATATATCTACCTGAAAATTTCCAGACCAAACTTTCACCATTTTCGCTCAGCAGAGTGACGCTGCTGTTTTGCCATCTTGATTTCATGAGACATCCAGGGTGCACATAAACGATCAAACACACACGCATTGTGAGAGGGGCATGCTTATCAAGCAGTTCCTGGTGGGAAGTGTTGTAAAATGTGATCAGGTCACTGGTATACAGACTGGTGGCAAATACTTCTGAAACATCAGCTTTTAAAAGATTAACATTTAAAGATCTGTAATTGCGCGAGTAAACATTTTTCTTTATCTTTACAGGCTTTATGAGCTTAAGATTAAATGATATCACATCATTACGCACAACATGGAGGTGGTTCATCACACACAACATTGAGGTGGTTCACTACACGCAACACGGAGGTGCTTCATTCACACAACATGGATGTGGTTCATCACACAACATGGAGGTGGTTCATTCACACAACATGGAGGTGCTTCATTCACACAACATGGAGGTGGTTCATCACACAACATGGAGGTGGTTCATCACACAACATGGAGGTGGTTCCTCACACAACATGGAGGTGGTTCATCACACAAAATGGACATGGTTCATCACACAACATGGAGGTGGTTCATCACACAACATGGAGGTGGTTCATCACACAAAATGGACATGGTTCATCACACAACATGGAGGTGGTTCATTCACACAACATGGAGGTGGTTCATTACACAACATGGAGGTGGTTCATCACACAAAATGGACATGGTTCATCACACAACATGGAGGTGGTTCATTACACACAACATGGAGGTGGTTCATCACACAAAAAGGACATGGTTCATCACACAACATGGAGGTGGTTCATTCACACAACATGGAGGTGGTTCATCACACAAAATGGACATGGTTCATCACACAACATGGAGGTGGTTCATTACACAACATGGACGTGGTTCATCACACAACATGGAGGTGGTTCATTACACACAACATGGACGTGGTTCATTACACACAACATGGACATGGTTCATTACACACCATTCACGCAACATGGAGGTGGTTCATTACACACAACATGGAGGTGGTTCATTACACACAACATGGACGTGGTTCATTACACACAACATGGACGTGGTTCATTACACACAACATGGAGGTGCTTCATTCACACAACATGGAGGTGGTTCATTACACACAAAATGGAAGCAGTTCATTCACACAAAATGGAGGGGCTTCACCTACCAGGAGCCTCACTGCGCACAGGGGTGTCTCTGGCAGGGGGCCTGCCGGCAGCTGGAGCAGGAGTGCCAGAGGGTGTGGCCCCTGGTCTATCAGCACAACACACTTCATCAGTCTGTTTCACTCCTCTCTATCACACACACACGCACACACACACACACACACACACACAGAGGCACACATACAGATGCATACACACAAACACACACACAAATGCACACACGCTTCACACACACAGAGGCACACACACAGGCACGCACGCACACGCACACACACACACACACACACAAACCCTCCCAACACCCCCCACCCCACCCCCTCACCCCTTCCCATGAGAATTCCAGTTTAATGTATCATTTTCTGTACTCTGTATACTTATATTTAGGTTCAGGTTTTTTTGTTATTTTTACTTTTGAATTTTGTTGTTGTTGTTGATGTGGAGGAAGGTTGCAGACTGGTTAAAACACTCAGCTGTCAATATTGACAATCCCTGAGGGTGTGGGTTCGAATCCCACTATCGCCCTCCCAAGTTTGACTGGCAAATCCGACTGAGCATCAAGCCATTCACATAAGATGATAAACCAAGGTCCCATGTACAGCATGCACTTGGCGCTTTGAGAACCCATGGCAATGAGAGTGTTGTCCTCTGGCAAAATCCTGTTGAAGAAATTCACTCTGATAGGTACATAAATACATAACCATGCACTCAAGGCCTGATTAAGTGCGTTGGGTTATGCTGCTGGTCAAGCGTCTGCCTAGCAGACATGAATTTGTCTGAACACAGTGACACCTCCTTGAGAAACTGAAACTGAAACTTAAACTGTGGTGGTTGTTTTCTGTGTGCTATGGGATCAATAGTTAACAGTTTTTCAGCCCTGCTATGGCCGCAAGTGGAGTGCTGGGCTTGTTACTGAGCAACAAAGATAAACAAATACAATTCTTGATCACTGTGCTGAAGACTAAACAGATCCTGTCAAGTTTGAAACCACTATTACTTTCAGTTTTAAACTGTCCTCATCACGCAGACTCATGCAAGGATGTGTGCATGCACACACACTCACTCATTTGGCTTGCACAATTGTCCACATTCTTACATGCACAACCCACCAACAGTAATCTCAGAAGCATATATGTATACATCAATCAAAATCTTTGGGCGTTACATATTATGAATTATATTACAATTTCATCCCTCACTGCCTGCAGCACAAACACAGCTCACCTGACTGGTGTGGGGAAAGTTGCTGAAGACTGCGTTGGAAGTGTCTGAAACAACAGTAACATTATTAAATCAATTATTTAAAACACACACACACACACTGACAAGAGATTTTTTTCAAAGAAATTTAATCCTTTTGCCCCTTTATGGGTGTGGAGGATACAATAACAATACATACTCAGTGAATCACAACTTCAGTCCAACGATGTCTCCAAAACACACAAAAACGCACACCACGCACACACGCACGCACGCGCGCGCGCGCGCACACACACACACACACACACACACACACGTGCATGCTAATGATAATGATTTGCAACAAAACAAATCAAACTTAAACATACTGACAAGTATGTTTTAGATGTAACAAAAGTTACACACCCTTTCCATGTTTTATGAATTTACTTAGATTAAGTTGTGTTTTCTTCCCAGCACTGAATAAATTGCATAAACTGAACATTGACATATGTGATTAATATTTATGTGGTATCAATTTATTTCTAATTACAGTATTTTGGAGACATTCTAAAACAAAATGAAATTCATCCCCAACAGTACCCATATTACATTCTTTGCAAATTGTGTTTTCTCTGTTTTCGCCTTCTCTTCTTCCTATTTCGATCTTAAGTTCACGGTTACTGCAACAAAACTTTATCAAAGGATATATGTAAATATCTGGAAGTTGTGAATTATATATTTCTTGACAAAAGTTGGGTTTGATACTCCTATAGAACAGACATTCAGACTGTCTTCGAGCGATTTTCTCCAGGACTGAATGTACATACCTTTTAGACTTTGCATGATATTTCAACAAAAGAAATCCTTACTTTGGAATGTATGTGAAAACCAAACACAGTCATAACAGTTGTTAATCAAAATATTCTTGATGAAGTTTAGCCACTTTGATGGGAAATCTATATGAGAAAATAACCTGTATAAAGCAGAATATGCTTTACATGATAATTTATCAGTTGCATCATCAATTAATCCTGACCAAAAACGCACCATTCTACACTTTACAAGAACTGAAATGAGAAATATACCTGTTTCTCCAAGTAGCATATCTGACATTGTGTTTCGGTGTAGACGGAAAAGCGTTTCGGTGAAGATGGAAAAGCGTTTCGGTGAAGATGGAAAAGCGTTTTCAGGAACTTCATTTGCAGTTTTTCTAGCACAATAAGATTCTCATATCCCCATATTTCACATCCATATAATAGAACTGGTATAACCATTTTCTGATACATATCTAAAACAACATGTAAGAATAGTTCCTGCTTTCTTGCAGTTTGTAACAACGAAAACATTGCCCTATGTGCATGGTAATAACTCATATGCACTCTTTTTAGCTAGAAAGAATATTCCAATCCTACTGAATTCTATTCCAAGGTATGTAAATGAACTGACAACATCTATTGTTTCTAAAACCAAACTTAAACAGATCTTGTGTGTTCTGTTTAGAACTGAAGATTACAATTTTGGTTTTTCAGACACTGACTTCAAGTTTCCATTCAAGACAATACTGTAATAAGGCATCTAATGCTTTCTGTAAACCCTGCTTCGAATCTGATAAAAGAATCATGTCATCTGCATACAAGAGAACTAATAAACGTATATATGCTGTAGAACTGTTTTCACCATCAAACGCATTTTTGTTTTTAGTGTGAATAGTAAGAGGAAGGCATACGTATGTTAGCAAAAACGTCTCCAAATAATTCAAATATAAAGAAAAAAGCAATGGAAAGAGATATTCTCCTTGACGTACTCCTCTAAAACTTGCAAAAAAATTTGGATCTGTTATCACCATTGAACACACATGACTTAATGTGATCATACATTTTCACAACACATTCAAAATCTCACCACTGACATTCTCCCTCATTAGTTTTATCCATAGCCCATACCGCCACACAGAATCAAAGACTTTCCTATAGTCAACAAAAGCGCAATATAACTTTTCTTCTGCTGTTTGAAAATGTCAATTGTCACTAAAAACAAAAGCACTGTCAACAGTAGAATGGTTCTTTCGAAACCCAGCTTGATTAATCAGTAATATCTTGTTACTTTCAATAAATGCAGGAAGTCTGCTATTTAATATACTAGTAAATGATGAGCCAAGAAATGACACATCAAGACAACAGTGTGACATACAAGACAACAGTGTGACATACAAGACAACAGTGTGACATACAGGACAACAGTGTGACATACAAGACAACAGTGTGACATACAAAACAGTGTGACATACAGGCGTGGAAGAGGAGGAAGCACCCACAGGGGAGGTAAGGAATGATGGCAGGGGGGACGGGGCCGGCACAGCGCTGCCTCCTGTCTGGCTGCCTGCAATCACACCACCATGCCTTTCACACACTGAGTGAATGACCAACTGTTTGTTTTCTTCCCCTTTTTCTGTCTTCACTTTTGTTGTTGTTCTTACCCTGACCCACGGTTTGCTTTCTTTACCTTTAATTTCATTTACTTTTTTGTTACCCATGTACTGTAACTCCCACAGCCTATAATGACTCATACATATGGAGAGGATGAACAATATTCTCCTTCCTTTTTTTTTTTTTTTTTTTTAATGCTAATTGAGGAGAGAGAAACAGGGAAAATAGTGATGATTTAAGACATGGATGAGGTGGGGGAGATTTTCGTCTAAAATCACAAATGTGGATAGAAGTTAAGCAAAAGAACGAACAAACACACACACACACACACCTTAAGGCAACAATTTTTAAAAGATATTCAAAATTCGAATAACACAGGAAATATTCCCAGTCAGGTGATGCTAACAGATGATGAATATATACAAACAAGATTAGGAAAACTTGTTTATGAATGCTGCTGCAATTTACTGCATTAACTGATTGACTAATTGTGTGTTTTTCATTCATTCATTTATTTACCATTGCACTTGTGTCTTATAAACCATACAGTTTCATGACAATAAAATCTATTCTATTCTAAAATCTATTCTATTCACACCACACGCACACACACATACCACACGCACACACATGCACTCACACACACACACACACACACACACACACACACACACACACACACACTCAGTGGTGATAGACAACAGTCAGCAGTACAAACAAAAGGGAAAATTTTTTAAAAGGCCTTGCTTCTGAATGAACATTTTGTAAATGAGTATTGCCATTCTCAGGTGAATAATACCTTATCATCATTCTAAACACAAAACTTGCTATCTGTGAACAGAAAGCACAGGTCAATGTGTCACACTGTAGATCTATCAATGTATAAACTTGATACAGTAACTGCCTGTTACAATGACTACATCAGCAAATGACAGTGATTATACCTGGAGAATTTTGAGCAGCCTCTCTCTCTGCAAGCGCCACTTCTTCATGGGTGACAATTTCTGGCTGGTCATCATTGGCTTCTTCCATCATTGTGACTGGAGCAGCTTAGCCTGTCAACAGTATGTGCCAACAGTCACAGCATATTATCTTAGGTTGTATGTCAAAACAATACAAAATAAATCAAATATCATCATGAAATGCTTTTTCTTCAGAAACTGGGCTAAACATGCACTGTCAGATCTATCATCTTCCTGAAGACTGTTGAAACCATCGCAAACTTATATATCCATGTTTGTATTAATACATGAACTTCAATAACTGAAAAGACACAAGATTAAACATAAAGGCATAAAAGATCAATGTTTTATTGACTCTTAAATTGTTAGGTACCAAACAGTTGTAAGAAATAAGCAATACTGAATCAGTTCTCATCAGCTAACTACTTGTCTTTATTTTTCAAATGTATCAAGGTTCAGAAATGTTTTGTTTGCATGTATTCAAATGAAAATGAGTAAATATGTGCATCCATAAAGGTACATCAATTCAATGTCTGTTTTCTTCTTCATTGCGTGGTAAATCAAACTACTGCATTTTTATTTTTACTTGACTGTGTCTGTTAAGCTTTAAAATAATGTGTTTTACTTTTTTATCTTTCACAGGTTTCAGTCCAACCTATGTCATGTTTTTTCTTCTTTTTTTATGTCTGTTGGACTTGACCATGGTCTCTGAGATGCTGTGGTGTCAGTGACAAGCCTGTGGATGCACAAAATAATTTCCAGATGGATGAGTAAAACAAAAAAAAGTGTGTGTGTGTGTGTGTTGTATTCTATCAGGTTGTATTGTTTAATGTTGTGTTGTATTGCACTGTACTGTATTATATATTTGTGGGTGACGAGCCTGTGGATGCACAATTAATTTCCAGCTGGATTATGAAATATGTATTGTACAGTATTACACTGCATTGTATTGTACTGTATGTGTATGTGCATTTGTGTGCATGCATGTGTGTGTGTGTGTGTGTGTGTGTGTGTGTGTGTGTGTGTGTGTGTGTGCGTGTGTGTGCGCGCGTGTGTGCGTGTGACATGAGAGAAATTCAGAGTCTCGCGGAGAAAGAGACCATGCACATCTGTCAAACAGACCAACCTGCACCTTTCAATGACTGGTCTTGCTAGGATTTGAACCCTAATAGCTTAGGTCTGATTTCCTGTTCAATCATTTCCCTCTACTCATCTCTCTCACAGCACACATACCAACAAGCAGTTCTCTACCTACTTTCAAGTCAAATCTCCATAAATATCTTCAATCCTTCCAACCGCAAATGACTCAGATATAGAAGCAACTGTTGGCTGTAACAATGAGGGCATTTATATGTCTAACTTACTGAATCTGTTATTGTTTCTCCTCATTCTTGTTTTGCTCTTGTTCTTATTGAGTTATTCTGTCTTATTTTCTCTACATTCACTTTGTTTTGTTTGCTTGTTTCAGTTGTTTGCATGCACAAATATATTCATTTCATTCCATAATAATGGAGACAATAGCTGTTGTGTAAGTGTGATTGGTGATGGTAGTAGTCATTTTAGTATTGATTACAATTGTCTATGTGGATTTGATACCAACAATGTGGCTTTAGTTTAGTCATCCGGTTGTCGATACTGATGACATATTTCTCTTCCCCTTCCCCCCACTCTCTCTTATCCATCTGTCAATCTGTGTGTGTGTGTGTGTGTGTGTGTGTGTGTGTTATCATATTCCTTCTGCAGGACTTTGTTTTGTTTTTTCTTCTCTCATTCTCCCCTTTCCGTTAAAAATATGTGTGCTGTTGTAACTGATATAGATTAGCAAGGGTAGACTGGACGAATGGGTCATGCCTAAAATCTTAATCCTTGAATAAAAAAAAAAAAAAACGTTTTGAGTTCTGATGTGCTATGGCAAGAGACGAAGAGTCCACATCTTCAACTACATTTTAACACAAACACCAGATTTACTTGGTAGGTCTGCCACCACCAAATCTGGCATTCCAACACACCATCTTGGAACAAATAACCAAACTGATCCGTGAATGTCATCGGTGGATTTCAAATTTAGTAGTTTCCTAGTAAAATAGGCCTTTAATTAGTGTAAAGTACATGGATCAGTGTACAGCTCAGTTTTGTAACTCTTTCGGGGCAATATTTTTCTATTTAGTTCCTGTGCAATGGAAAAATCAGCTATATAATCACGGTTGCGTTCAGGTACTTGTCACTGTATCGATTACAATTCAGTGAGCATAAGAATAGGCCTTAGCCAAAGCCTGAAGAAATTATTTTTTTAATAATCTGAGGTGAGTCAGTCGTTAAGCCATTCTTGTTGATCAGCTCGATTCAAAAGAATCACAAAACGATCCAACAGAACAGAAGAACAGCGATGCACACAGGGCACTCACGTTCGACACACGAAAATGGAAAATGCAAGGAATGTTGCGTTTCCACACCACTGTGTTTCTGTTCGGAGTTTGGTTGACTCGGCTTTCGTTCACGATGGCAAAACTTCGCCTCGTGACGTCATAGCCACGTCCTCTTGTTGTTACTTTGGAGTTGTTTCCCTTGCATCATTTCCACACAATCAAAGTGTTGATTTCGATTAAACAGCACGTACTAAACGCTGGACCACCACGTTCGTGGCCTCAGAAATCTTTCCCCGCCTATTCTGCGGGGAAAAAATTGTGGCAGCATTTGTGTGCATGCGTGCGTACATGTGTATGTATGTGTGTGTGTTGTGAACTTGCCGTCTTGTAGTCTGGCGTGAGACTACCAAATGTTGCATTCATTTGGTTACGCGCAAATGCAGATGATACAGAATTACAAAAAGCTGCTCCACCATCTGGTTTCAAGACAGTTATTAGTGAACTGGAAACTTGTGTAGCTGATATAAAAAGTATGGATGGACAAACACAAGCTAAAACTCAATGAAGAGAAAACTGAACTCAGCTGTAGGAGGCTGAGTGAAAAAAGGCCCATGCAGTCACATTAAAACAATTTG
The DNA here is from genome assembly GCF_041734735.1 of Babylonia areolata. Lineage (NCBI taxonomy): Eukaryota > Metazoa > Mollusca > Gastropoda > Neogastropoda > Buccinidae > Babylonia > Babylonia areolata. The sequence continues at coordinate 53,109,375 of NC_134880.1, read as the reverse complement.
TCACTGCATTTCAAACATCAGCCAAATTCCTGGGTGTATATGTTGATCAAACCTTGACTATGAACGAACAAATTTCATTCTTGTGTCGCTCATGTAACTTTCATATTTGAAGGCTAACCTCAGTCAGTCAGACCGCCATACGTGACAGAGAAAAACATGGTTCAGTTGGTTTCCTCTTTCGTCTTGTCCAGACTGGATTACTGCAATTCCACTCTTGCAGGTTTACCATGTTCCTCCATCCACAGATTACAGAAAATTCAGAACAATGCTGCACGACTGGTTCTCGCCAAAAAGAAGAACTAATCTGGAATGCGCTGGAAATAGGTCTTTCAGAGCTCAGGTTCCCCAAATGTGGAATTCTCTACGTTCAACTCTTAGAAATGCCACTGATCTACATTCTTTTAAGTCAGATCTGAAAACATACCTTTTCCG